>NW_026527002.1:4942500-5162273 GCF_024362965.1 Panthera pardus | reverse complement strand
AATTTCTTTATCCATTCATCAGTTGATGGACATTTAGGCTCTTTCCATAAGTTGGCTATTGTTGAGAGTGCTGCTATAAACATTGGGGTATAAGTGCCCCTATGCATCAGTACTCCTGTACACCTTGGATAAATTCCTAGCAGTTCTATTGTTGGGTCATAGGGTAGGTCTATTTTTAATTTTCTGAGGAACCTCCACACTGCTTTCCAGAGTGGCTGCACCAATTTGCATTCCCACCAACAGTGCAAGAGGGTTCCCATTTCTCCACATCCTCTCCAGCATCTATAGTCTCCTGATTTCTTCATTTTGGCCACTCTGACTGGCGTGAGGTGGTATCTGAGTGTGGTTTTGATTTGTATTTCCCTGATAAGGAGCGACGTTGAACATGTTTTCATGTGCCTGTTGGCTATCCGGATGTCTTCTTTAGAGAAGTGTCTATTCATGTTTTCTGCCCATTTCTTCACTGGGTTATTTGTTTTTCGGGTGAGGAGTTTGATGAGTTCTTTATAGATTTTGGATACTAGCCCTTTGTCCGATGTGTCATTTGCAAATATCTTTTCCCATTCCGTTGGTTGCCTTTTAGTTTTGTTGGTTGTTTCCTTTGCTTTGCAGAAGCTTTTTATCTTCATAAGGTCCCAGTAATTCACTTTTGCTTTTAATTCCCTTGCCTTTGGGGATGTGCCGAGTAAGAGATTGCTACGGCTGAGGTCAGAGAGGTCTTTTCCTGCTTTCTCCTCTAAGGTTTTGATGGTTTCCTGTCTCACATTCAGGTCCTTTATCCATTTTGAGTTTATTTTTGTGCATGGTGTGAGAAAGTGGTCTAGTTTCAACCTTCTGCATGTTGCTGTCCAGTTCTCCCAGCACCATTTGTTAAAGAGACTGTCTTTTTTCCATTGGATGTTCTTTCCTGCTTTGTCAAAGATGAGGTGGCCATACGTTTGTGGGTCTAGTTCTGGGGTTTCTATTCTATTCCATTGGTCTATGTGTCTGTTTTTATGCCAATTCCATGCTGTCTTGATGATGACAGCTTTGTAGTAGAGGCTAAAGTCTGGGATTGTGATGTCTCCTGCTTTGGTCTTCTTCTTCAAAATTACTTTGGCTATTCGGGGCCTTTTGTGGTTCCATATGAATTTTAGGATTGCTTGTTCTAGTTTCGAGAAAAATGCTGGTGCAATTTTGATTGGGATTGCATTGAATGTGTAGATAGCTTTGGGTAGTATTGACATTTTGACAATATTTATTCTTCCAATCCATGAGCAGGGAATGTCTTTCCATTTCTTTATATCTTCTTCAATTACCTGCATAAGCTTTCTATAGTTTTCAGCATACAGATCTTTTACATCTTTGGTTAGATTTATTCCTAGGTATTTTATGCTTCTTGGTGCCACTGTGAATGGGATCAGTTTCTTCATTTGTCTTTCTGTTGCTTCATTGTTAGTGTATAAGAATGCAGCTGATTTCTGTACATTGATTTTGTGGCCTGCAACTTTGCTAAATTCATGTATCAGTTCTAGCAGACTTTTGGTGGAGTCTATCGGATTTTCCATGTATAATATCATGTCATCTGCAAAAAGTGAAAGCTTGACTTCATCTTTGCCAATTTTGATGCCTTTGATTTCCTTTTGTTGTCTGATTGCTGATGCTAGAACTTCCAACACTATATTAAACAACAGCGGTGAGAGTGGGCATCCCTGTCGTGGCCCTGATCTCAGGGAAAAAGCTCTCAGTTTTTCCCCGTTGAGGATGATGTTAGCTGTGGGCTTTTCATAAATGGCCTTTATGATCTTTAAGTATGTTCCTTCTATCCCGACTTTCTCAAGGGTTTTTATTAAGAAAGGTTGCTGGATTTTGTCAAAGGCCTTTTCTGCATCGATTGACAGGATCATATGGTTCTTCTCTTTTTTTTTTGTTAATGTGATGTATCACGTTGATCGATTTGCGAATGTTGAACCAGCCCTGCATCCCAGGAATGAATCCCACTTGATCATGGTGAATAATTCTTTTTATATGTTGTTGAATTCGATTTGCTAGTATCTTATTGAGAATTTTTGCATCCATATTCATCAGAGATATTGGCCTGTAGTTCTCTTTTTTTACTGGGTCTCTGTCTGGTTTAGGAATCAAAGTAATACTGGCTTCATAGAATGAGTCTGGAAGTTTTCCTTCCCTTTCTATTTCTTGGAATAGCTTGAGAAGGATAGGTATTATCTCTGCTTTAAACGTCTGGTAGAACTCCCCTGGGAAGCCATCTGGTCCTGGACTCTTATTTGTTGGGAGATTTTTGATAACCGATTCAATTTCTTCGCTGGTTATGGGTCTGTTCAAGCTTTCTATTTCCTCCTGATTGAGTTTTGGAAGAGTGTGGGTGTTTAGGAATTTGTCCATTTCTTCCAAGTTGTCCAATTTGTTGGCATATAATTTTTCATAGTATTCCCTGATAATTGTTTGTATCTCTAAGGGATTGGTTGTAATAATTCCATTTTCATTCATGAATTTATCTATTTGGGTCATCTCCCTTTTCTTTTTGAGAAGCCTGGCTAGAGGTTTGTCAATTTTGTTTATTTTTTCAAAAAAACAACTCTTGGTTTCGTTGATCTGCTCTACAGTTTTTTTAGATTCTATATTGTTTATTTCTGCTCTGATCTTTATTATTTCTCTTCTTCTGCTGGGTTTAGGCTGCCTTTGCTGTTCTGCTTCTATTTCCTTTAGGTGTGCTGTTAGATTTTGTATTTGGGATTTTTCTTGTTTCTTGAGATAGGCCTGGATTGCAATGTATTTTCCTCTCAGGACTGCCTTCGCTGCGTCCCAAAGCGTTTGGATTGTTGTATTTTCATTTTCGTTTGTTTCCATATATTTTTTAATTTCTTCTCTAATTTCCTGGTTGACCCACTCATTCGTTAGTAGGGTGTTCTTTAACCTCCATGCTTTTGGAGGTTTTCCAGACTTTTTCCTGTGGTTGATTTCAAGCTTCATAGCATTGTGGTCTGAAAATATGCATGGTATAATATCAATTTTTGTAAACTTATGAAGGGCTGTTTTGTGACCCAGTATATGATCTATCTTGGAGAATGTTCCATGTGCACTCGAGAAGAAAGTATATTCTGTTGCTTTGGGATGCAGAGTTCTAAATATATCTGTCAAGTCCATCTGATCCAATGTATCATTCAGGGCCCTTGTTTCTTTATTGACTGTGTGTCTAGATGATCTATCCCTTTCTGTAAGTGGGGTGTTAAAGTCCCCTGCAATGACCACATTCTTATCAATAAGCTTGCTTATGTTTATGAGTAATTATTTTATATATCTGGGGGCTCCGGTATTCGGCGCATAGACGTTTATATTTGTTAGCTCTTCCTGATGGATAGACCCTGTGATTATTATATAATGCCCTTCTTCATCTCTTGTTACAGCCTTTAATTTAAAGTCTAGTTTGTCTGATATAAGTATGGCTACTCCAGCTTTCTTTTGGCTTCCAGTAGCATGATAAATAGTTCTCCATCCCCTCACTCTCAATCTAAAGGTGTCCTCAGATCTAAAATGAGTCTCTTGTAGACAGCAAATAGATGGGTCTTGTTTTTTTATCCATTCTGATACCCTATGTCTTTTAGTTGGCGCATTTAATCCATTTACATTCAGTGTTATTATAGAAAGATACGGGTTTAGAGTCATTGTGATGTTTGTATGTTTTATGCTTGTAGTGGTGTCTCTGGTACTTTGTCTCACAGGAACCCCCTTAGGATCTCTTGTAGGGCTGGTTTCGTGGTGACAAATTCCTTCAGTTTTTGTTTGTTTGGGAAGACCTTTATCTCTCCTTCTATTCTAAATGACAGACTTGCTGGATAAAGGATTCTCGGCTGCATATTTTTTCTGTTTAGCACACTGTAGATATCGTGCCAAGCCTTTCTGGCCTGCCAAGTTTCAAAGGAGAGATCAGTCACGAGTCTTATAGGTCTCCCTTTATATGTGAGGGCACGTTTATCCCTTGCTGCTTTCAGAATTTTCTCTTTATCCTTGTATTTTGCCAGTTTCACTATGATATGTCGTGCAGAAGATCGATTCAAGTTACGTCTGAAGGGAGGTCTCTGTGCCTCTTGGATTTCAATGCCTTTTTCCTTCCCCAGTTCAGGGAAGTTCTCAGCTATAATTTCTTCAAGTACCCCTTCAGCACCTTTCCCTCTCTCTTCCTCCTCTGGGATACCAATTATGCGTATATTATTTCTTTTTAGTGTATCACTTAGTTCTCTAATTTTCCCCTCATACTCCTGGATTTTTTTTATCTCTCTTTCTTTCAGCTTCCTCTTTCTCCATAACTTTATCTTCTAGTTCACCTATTCTCTCCTCTGCCTCTTCAAGCCGAGCCGTCGTGGTTTCCATTTTGTTTTGCATTTCGTTTAAAGCGTTTTTCAGCTCCTTGTGACTGGTCCTTAGTCCCTTGATCTCTGTGGCAAGAGATTCTCTGCTGTCCTGTATACTGTTTTCAAGCCCAGCAATTAACTTTATGACTATTATTCTAAATTCACTTTCTGTTATATTATTTAAATCCTTTTTGATCAGTTCATTAGCTGTTGTTATTTCCTGGAGATTCTTCTGAGGGGAATTCTTCCGTTTGGTCATTTTGGATAGTCCCTGGAGTGGTGAGGACCTTCAGGGCACTTCCCCTGTGCTGTGGTGTATAACTGGAGTTGGTGGGCGGGGCCGCATTCCGACCTGATGTCTGCCCCCAGCCCACCGCTGGGGCCACAGTCAGACTGGTGTGTGCCTTCTCTTCCCCTCTCCTAGGGGCGGGATTCACTGTGGAGTGGTGTGGCCCGTCTGGGCTACTTGCACACTGCCAGGCTTGTGTTGCTGGGGATCTAGCGTATTAGCTGGGGTGGGTAGGCAAGGTGCACGGGGGCTGGAGGGGCAGGCTTAGCTGGCTTCTCCTTAGGTGATCAACTTCAGGAGGGGCCCTGTGGCAGCGGGAGGGAGTCAGATCTGCTGCCGGAGGTTTGGCTCCGCAGAAGCACAGAGTTGGGTGTTTGCGCTGCGCTAGCAATTTCCCTGGCAGGAACTGGTTCCCTTTGGGATTTTGGCTAGGGGATGGGCGGGCGAGATGGCGCTGGCGAGCGTCTATGTTCCCCGCCAAGCTGAGCTCTGCCGTCCGGGGGCTCAGCAGCTCTCCCTCCCTTTGTCCTCCAGCCTTCCCGCTTTCTGAGCGGAGCTGTTAACTTATGACCTCCCAGACGCTAAGTCGCGCTTGCTGTCAGAACACAGTCCGTCCGGCCCCTCCGCTTTTGCCAGCCAGACTCGGGGGCTCTGCTTGGCCGGCGAGCCACCCCTCCACCCCGGCTCCCTCCCGCCAGTCCGTGGAGCGCGCACCGCCTCGCCGCCCTTCCTACCCTCTTCCGTGGGCCTCTCGTCTGCGCTTGGCTCCGGAGACTCCGTTCTGCTTGGTTTGACTATTCCTATACGTTTCTATTTATTGATGAGGATCCTATTCCTTTAGTATTAACAAGTACAGTTGACTTCCAATCAACCAGTTTCGGTATAATCCGAAAGGGAATAATAAACGTAATACTCGCCCTGCTCACCAATACACTTCTATCCACACTACTTGCACTCATCGCATTCTGACTACCCCAACTAAATATCTATGCAGAAAAAGCAAGTCCTTATGAATGTGGATTTGACCCCATAGGATCCGCCCGCCTGCCTTTCTCTATAAAATTTTTCTTAGTAGCGATTACATTCTTGCTATTTGACCTAGAAATTGCACTACTACTCCCTCTTCCTTGGGCCTCACAAACAAACAAATTATCAACCATACTTACCATAGCTCTTCTACTAATCTCTCTATTAGCTGCAAGCCTAGCCTACGAATGAACCCAAAAAGGACTAGAGTGAACTGAATATGATAATTAGTTTAAACTAAAACAAATGATTTCGACTCATTAGATTGTAGCTTACCCTATAATTATCAGATGTCCATAGTCTATATTAATATCTTCCTGGCTTTCCTCATGTCACTTATAGGACTACTGATGTACCGATCCCACCTAATATCTTCCCTCCTATGTCTAGAAGGCATAATACTATCCCTATTTATCATGATAACCGTGGCAATTCTAAATAATCACTTCACACTAGCTAGCATGACTCCTATCATCCTGCTCGTATTTGCAGCCTGCGAGGCGGCACTGGGCTTATCCCTACTAGTAATGGTATCAAACACATATGGCACCGACTATGTACAAAACTTAAACCTCCTACAATGCTAAAAATTATTGTCCCTACTGCCATACTCATACCGATAACATGACTATCAAAACCCAACATAATCTGAATTAACTCAACTACCTATAGCCTTCTGATCAGCCTTATTAGCCTCTCCTATTTAAATCAACTAAGCGACAACAGCCTAAATCTCTCATTACTATTTTTCTCAGACTCACTCTCTGCACCTCTACTAGTATTAACAACATGACTCCTACCACTGATGCTCATGGCTAGTCAATCACACCTGTCAAAAGAGACCTTAGCCCGAAAAAAACTATACATCACAATACTTATTATCTTACAACTTCTCTTAATTATAACATTCACCGCCACAGAACTAATTATATTCTACATTCTATTTGAAGCCACATTAATCCCCACCCTCATTATTATCACTTGATGGGGTAATCAAACAGAGCGACTAAACGATGGCCTAGCCCAGTTTTAAATTAGGAGTTGGTTGCGTTTTTTGACATTGAGATGTTTTGATTGTTGAGCTTGAACGCTTTCTTAATTGGTGGCTGCTTTTAGGCCAACTATGGTTTGCGTTTATGCTTACTCTCTAATTAAGGCTGTATCCTAATTCTAAAAAGCTGTACCTTTTTAGACTATATTTTAAACTTACGTTGGAATTTTAGAGTTTTGAGGTAAGTTTAAAGTCGAACTAAGATTCTGTTCTGGGCAACCAGCTATCACCAGGCTCGTTAGGCTTTTCACCTCTACCCACAAATCTTCTCACTATTTTGCAACATAGACGAGTTCATCCTGTAATAGATTGTTCGTGGGTAGCTCGTCTGGTTTCGGGAGGCCTAGCTGAAGTTCTCTTTGTTAGGTTATTCTAGCTAATTCATTATGCAAAAGGTACAAGGGGTAATCTTTGCTGTATAGTGCTTTTAGTTTTTTCTTTCATCTTTCCCTTGCGGTACTTTCTCTATAGCGCCAAGTTAAATTTCTCCTATACTTTTTGAGGTAACTAAATGTTTTGTTTTACTTTCTAATGTTAGTTGCGTTTATGGACCATTGGGCTAGCTTTGGCTCAAGATGGTCAGCTTAATATGAAATCTTCTGGGTGTAGGCCAGATGCTTTGTTTAAGCTACATCTTGTCCTCCAAGCACACTTTCCAGTAGGCTTACCTTGTTACGACTTGTCTCCTCTTGTGGGTGTAGTGGTTTGAATAGGTTTCTTCAGGGCTTAATCACTTGAGGAGGGTGTCGGGCGGTGTGTGCGTGCTTCATGGCCCGATTCAATTGAGCTCTCTACTCTCAAATTTACTACTAAATCCTCCTTTAATACTTAATTTCATAAGGATTTTCGTGGATGTTCTAGTTGTAGAAGATGTAGCCCATTGCTTCCCATCTCATGGGCTACACCTTGACCTAACTTTTTAGTGTTAAGGCACTTGTGCTTACTTTTCTTCCTTTTTAGGGTTTGCTGAAGATGGCGGTATATAGGCTGAATTAGCAAGAGATGGTGAGGTTTTTCGGGGTTTATCGATTATAGAACAGGCTCCTCTAGAGGGATATAAAGCACCGCCAAGTCCTTCGAGTTTTAAGCTGTTGCTAGTAGTTCTCTGACAGATAGTTTTGTTTGAGTTAACTATCTAGGTTTAGGGCTAAGCATAGTGGGGTATCTAATCCCAGTTTGGGTCTTAGCTATCGTGTGGTCGGAGATATTAAAGTTACTTTCGTGCTATATTTTTATGTTAACTGCAGCTTTTTACAGCCTAGTTAAGGTTTAACTTTAGTATATTTTTCTTCTGTAACACGCTTTACGCCGTAGGTCTATTAGTTTGGGTTAATCGTATGACCGCGGTGGCTGGCACGAAATTTACCAACCCTATTTTAATATAGCTTAGTCGAACTTTCATTCATAGCTTAATTTTTATCACTGCTGTATCCCGTGGGGGTGTGGCTGAGCAAGGTGTTATGAGCTACAATGGTTGTGTGCTTGATACCAGCTCCTTTGGATCACTGGGTGATTTAGAGGGCATTTTCACCAGGATGCGGAGGCTTGCATGTGTAATTTTATTAATAACTAATGGAAAGGCTAGGACCAAACCTTTATGTTTATGGAGTCTGGCGACTCATCTAGGCATTTTCAGTGCCTTGCTTTATGTATTTAAGCTACATCAACCAAGATATAGGATTGTTGGGTGTGTAAATATTGTTCGATAGGGACGAGTTAGAGATCGGGTTGACGTATCTATAGATAACTGCGAACAAAGTTATGATTTAGTATCAGTAATTGGTAATGATGGGGTTGGTAAAGTTTATAAACGTTAATTCTTAGGCCTTATGCTTGGATACGGTTTAGTCTTGTTTTTGGGGTTTGGCAAGACAGAAATAGACACGTATTGTAATAAATAAGGTTAACGGGAGGTAAGGGGGGTTTGTTTAAGCTAATTATTTACTAAATCAAAAAAGTTTGCATGTGTATACGTGTATACGTGTACGTGTGTACGTGTGTACGTGTGTACGTGTGTACGTGTACATGTACGTGTGTACGTGTATACGTGTACGTGTACGTGTACGTGTATACGTGTATACGTGTATACGTGTACATGTATACGTGTATACGTGTACGCGTATACGTGGGTGCGCGCATGCCGTGTCCTGTGGAGCAATAGGAATTTAAGTATATGTCCTGTGACCATTGACTGAATAACACCTTGTTTGTTGTACGTGTGGAACCCCCGCATAGAGAATAAGTCCAGCTACATTATATTTGACTGAGTCAGGACCTTTAGGTCATAGCTGAGTCATAGCAAGTTCGACCCCCTAAAAATTAAAAATACCAAATGCATGACACCACAGTTATGTGTGATCATGGGCTGATTAGTCATTAACCCATCGAGATGTCCTATTTGAGAAAGTTGAAGGATTGGATTTAAGAATGTCATGGCCCTGAAGTAAGAACCAGATGCCAGATATAGTTCCGTTATAGACACCCCCACGTTGAAATGGGCCCGGAGCGAGAAGAGGTACACGCTCAGGCAAGGGTTGCTGGTTTCTCGAGGCCAGGTGATTAAGCTCTTTCGGACAGTTGAGGTCCATAGAGGACTGTTATAGATCATGGATATGCACGATTAAGCACTATTATGTCTTATGTAATATATATAAACTACTGTACATGCTTAATATTCATGGGGACAAGCAATTAATGCACGATATACATAGTATGTCTTATGTAATATATATAAACTATTGTACATGCTTAATATTCATGGGGACAAGCAGTTAATGCACGATATACATAGTATGTCTGGGGGGGGTATTGGTAGCTAATAGGTTAGTTTTACATTGTGCGTTTGTGTTATGGGAATTGAGGATTTTCACTTGCTTTTTTTGTGGAAAATGAGGACATACTGGGCAAGCACAGTGAGGGTGTATGTAATATATGAATTATGGAAGTCATGGGGTTGTTTTTTGGTATTAACAAGGAATAGTTTAAGAAAGAATTTCAGCTTTGGGTGCTGATGGTGGGGCTATTGCTTCTTCCTTGAAGTCTTAGGGAGGGCACATATTCTCCTTTTTTGGTTTACAAGACCAAGGTATTTTATATACTACGAAGACTCTTCATTTAAGGAGGCGGTTTTCAATAATGCCTGAGATGGGTATTAGGATTAAAAGGATAGAGAAGTATAGGATGGAGGCTAGTTGGCCAATGGTAATGAAAGGATATTCTACAGGTTGGCCGCCAATTCATGTCAGGGTCAGAAGGTCCGCCACTAGGAATCAGAATAAGCACTCGCTTAGTGGCCGAAACATTATTCCTCGTTGTTTGGAAGTATGGAGGGCGGGGATAATTGCTAAGATTAAGATGGATAGGACTAGGGCTAAAACTCCCCCTAGTTTATTGGGGATAGATCGGAGGATTGCGTATGCAAATAGGAAATACCATTCGGGCTTGATATGGGGAGGGGTGTTTAGAGGGTTGGCGGGGATGTAGTTATCGGGGTCCCCTAATAGGTCTGGTGAGAATAGGACGAGTAGTATGAGTGTTAGGATTAGTACTAGAAGGCCCAGGATGTCTTTGATTGTGTAGTATGGGTGGAACGGGATTTTGTCTGAGTCAGATACTATTCCTGAGGGGTTGTTAGATCCTGTCTCATGGAGGAATAGGAGGTGGACTGCTGCTAGGGCTGAGATGATAAATGGAAGGATGAAGTGGAAGGCAAAGAATCGTGTCAGGGTGGCTTTGTCTACTGAGAAGCCCCCTCAGATTCATTCTACTAGGTCGGTTCCAATATATGGGATTGCCGATAGGAGGTTGGTAATTACGGTTGCTCCTCAAAAGGATATTTGGCCTCATGGTAAGACATATCCTTTGAAGGCTGTAGCCATGACCGTGAATAATAGTACGATTCCAATATTCCATGTTTCTGAGAAAGTGTAGGAGCCGTAGTATATTCCTCGTCCTACATGCATGTATAGGCAGATAAAGAATATGGAGGCTCCGTTGGCGTGTAGATATCGGATAATTCAGCCATAATTTACGTCGCGGCAAATATGGGTGACTGATGAGAAAGCGGTTAATGTGTCTGATGTGTAATGTATGGCTAGAAAGAGGCCGGTGAGAATTTGTAGGATTAAACATACTCCTAGCAGGGAGCCAAAGTTTCATCATGCTGAGATATTGGATGGAGCAGGAAGATCAATGAATGAGTGATTGCTGATTTTGATAAGGGGGTGTGATTTTCGAATGTTGGTCATTAGGTTCTTATAGTTGAAATACAACGATGGTTTTTCATATCATTAGTCATGGTTAGATTCCATGTGAGAATTATGATAATGTACATTGTATTTATTTTAAGTACAATTTTCGTGGTGAGCTTTGTAAGTTTTTCTTCAAAGCCTTCTCCTATTTATGGTGGATTTGGTTTGATTGTGGCTGGTGGTGTGTTGAAAGCGATGTGCGCGCAAAGGATCAGTGAAAAAACACCTCCGAAACTTGCCATCTTCCTTTGGCCAAAGCAAATAATGTCATTTTTTCCAAATGGCTGTCTAGACCAAAACACATCAGTAGGGAAACCCAAACAGATTCTTTACAGGAAACAGACACCAGCAGAAGCTCGAATTCCTGTCGTGCTCAGTGGTGACATCGCTTCTGATTCAGACTCAGCAAGTGGTATGTGAGTGGATTGTCTCAGCCAAGATCGAAGACAAACTCCAGGTGTGTCAAGAGCAGCTCCTAAAATTGTGCATCTTGATTGATGATTAAATGTTCCGCTCCAGAAGATAAAAGTAAACTTCCTCCAAAATTTATTAGAGGCGTGTCTTTGAAACTTACTTCAACTACGATGAACATTTATTGGTATTTCTTTATAAATGTAGTGTTTAGTGCCCTACCACTCTGCCTGGCTGTGGTTTATCTTTCCAATCTTAGAGATTTTACCATCTCTGGGAGACTTCCGTGTCTCTCCCCACATTTTCTAGTCCCTACCATCAACTGGATGGAAGCCCTAATGGCAGAGAAGTCTGCTATAAATATTTTGACTTTTCTTCAATAAGATAATTGTAGACTAAAGAAACAGATACCAAGAGGACTATAAAACCCTAGAAAATAATCTGAAGGCATTAAAGAATATTTTCTGATTACAAATTCATCATTAATGTTTGTAAAACATTTTCTTAATGTTTATTTTTGAGAGAGTGAGTGTGAGTGAGACAAGGGGCCCAGACAAGGGGGACAGAGGATCAGAGGGCCCGAACTCACGAACTGTGAGATCATGACCTGAGCTGAAGTTGGATGCTCAGCCGACTGAGCCACCCAAGCGTCCCAATAATGTTTTTTATTATAGGACAATCTGTATTTTATTTTGTGTGCTCTTAAAATTTAGGAACTTCTCTATGGATTCTGTTTTAAAGCTCAGTTTTAGTTCTTTATTATTGAAATAATTTAAAATAACTTAAATACATTTCACAAAAATCAGAAAATTAGAAAAATCAAAACAAATTGTGTATAATTTCCTTGCTCAACATAATCATTCTGAGAGTTGATTTGTATTCATTCTGCATTTTTTACATAATTGTATCTTGGCTTACTTTAATTAGTATTGTACAAAAAAACCCACCCATTTTATTTGGTGGTAGTGTGGCCTTCATAGCTACATTAGAGATGTGCTCTATTTTATTTAAAAATATTTTTGTCTACGTAATTGTCTATGTAAATTTCCAAAATTTCACTTAAAAAGAAAGCTTGGAAACATGTCTATCTAAGGCTCAAAGTCTCTTCAATCATCACTTTATGCCTCTACTAAAATACATAATAATGAACATTCTGTTTGATTAAAATAGAAGTAGCTATGCATTTAAAATTCAGCATAGATTGAATGGTGTGGTTTGCTTTACATACACTGGAGACAACTCAGCTGAAATCCTTTCTGCCCCCTAGTGGATTTTAATGCCAAAACAGCTAAAACAAGTTTTTAGTTTTACAGCAAAATATTTCACAGAAATCAGTGTTTAGTTTATTTTAGCAAATGTATTTGTATATGTGTTCAAAATTACTGGGATTCTAAGTAACAGAGATGACCTGATTAAGATTAAGCAAAAAGAGAGTTTGTGGAAAGATAGGAGGGTAACTTATAGGTTCAAACTTTGACCTTGGGAAGGACAGGAATCCAGGATCCTGGTACCTTAACAGTAAGAATTTGTGGCATTTCCCTTGAGAACACTGCCATGGAAAAGACTCAGCTCCTAAGATGTTCAATTTCTATGTTTTTCCATCCACAAGTTAAAATTCCTTGTAGGGAAGCGCTGAGTGGCCCAGGTTGGATCGTGTATTGACATCAAAGAGTGAGCTTTTTCTAGGAAATAAAACTGCTCTTCACTGGCTATTGTGCCTCTAAGTGGTAACACATTTCCAACAGTATGTCAGAGCTTCTCACTTCGATGAAAGATTGAATATCTCTTTAATCTATTTGTTTGAGTTAAATGCCAAGAAGAGAAGCTGTAATAGGGACAAGAAGGAAAGAGTTGGATTCTGTTTATCTCACTAATTCCATCACATGCTGATTTATCATCAGTGTGCAAAAGATCCTTAAGTGATTCATGGGGTGTCTTTGGTTTGCTGTAAGGACTTAGAATCTTCTTCCATCATTATCTGGAGTTGTGTCACTGTTAATAAACAGCAGCTTCCAAAATTAAAATTTTAGTTCAGCAGCTTCAAAGCATTTGTGGAATGATTTAAATATGAAAATATCAATAAACGAAAGAATTTCTGAGCTGTGTCCTAATGGAAACTATTTCATGTGTATTGGAGTGAAATACAGAGACAGTAGCTGTTTCTTTTTGCATGTATGCTATGTAAACAAACATAAGACTGAGCAGCTTCTCATTTTATTTAATTTTTATGAAATTCAATTATAAGGTTGTTCTCATCAGTGTTCAGCCTCATTTCAGAAACAGGAGAACTGAAGCTCAGAATTTTTAATAACTTACTCATGTGTATACGGGCATAAAGTAGCAGAGTTAAGATTTATTCCTGTGTTTTCTGATTCTAATTCTGTATTCTTTGGACTGTATAGCATTGCTCACATAGTCTGAGTCCTTCCAGTTTGATCTAAATGTGCCTAGTGGCTGTGTTATCATCCATGGATAGAGCACGTATCCTGGTATCTGTAAGGTAGACCCGACAGGGACAGTAGCTCATAAATCAGCTTGGAAAGACAGAATGAGTTACATAGAAAGAAAGAAAAGAAAAGAAAGAGGGAGAGAGAAAGAGAGAGAGAGAGAGGGAGGGAGGGAGGAAGTAAGGAGGAAGGAAGGGAGAAAGAAAGAAAGAAAGAAAAGAAAGAGAGAGAAAGAGAGAGGGAAGGAAGGAAAGAAGGAAGAAAGGAAAAGAAGAAAGAGAGAAAGAGAGAATGAAAAGAAAAGAAAAGAAAGAGAGCGAGAAAGAGAGAGGGAGGGAGGGAGGAAGGAGAAAGAAAGAAAGAAAGAAGAAAGGAAGGAAGGAGGGAAGGAAGGAGGGAAGGAAGGAAGAAGGAAGAGAGAAAGGAGGGAGGGAGGGAGGAAGGAAGGAAGGAAAGAAAGAAAAGAGAGAAAGAAAGAGGGAGGGAAGAAGAAGGAAGTAAAGAAGAAAGGAAGGAAGGAAGAGAAAGAAGAAAGAAAGAAAAAGAAAGAAAAAAAGAGAGAAAGGGAGAAAGGGGAAAGGGAGAACAGGAGAAAGAAAAAGGGAGAATGGGAGAAAGGGGAAAGGAAAGAGAAAGAGAGAAAGAAAGCCAAAGTCATAACCAGAAAAGGCAAAAGCATGCAGCAAATCTTAGATGTGAGTCTAGGATACAGCAGAGACATAAACTTGGAGTCTGGAAAAATGAACAGAGAGCAGAGGAGATTTATGGAGGCTTTCGTTCAGATATGTAGGAGACAGTCTGTGAATAGGAGTAGATTAGATTAGATTAGATTAGACTGGGGCATGCAGGAGACGCACTAGTGAGATTCATTGCTTGAAAGAGCTACAAAGAGCTGGTGCTTCCTTTCTTTCTGTCCCCTGTCAGCTGCCAAGCCCACAGAACCAGGGTTTCTCTGGAGATTTTGGGTTCCATGTTGTGAGTCTGTGTTGTGCCCGTAAGCATGTGTGAAGTGAGATCCCAGATAGCTCCCTGCGGCCACAACTGTCCTACTGAATCAGGTGCTGGCAGCCATGGATGGTGGTACGTAGAGGCTAGGGATTCTCGTTCCAAGGACTTGGGCGGTATCTTCCAATGTTGTGGGTCCTGGGGTCAAGAAACGAAAATGTTATGGTTCTAACTGTGTTGTCTCAAGAAAAAGTAAAGTGGGTGAGACGGGGATGGAATGGGAAGCTCTAAGCTGCCGGCCGATGGGTATACACCTTCGGATGCCCAGGATGTCGCCAAAGATTGTCGCTCTAGGTGGTCCCAAGCTGCTTCCTGTTGATGGCACCCAGCCACTTACGGCTGAAGCCTGTGTAACGTGCAGATTCATTCACAGACCAGACGGCGCTTTCCAGCTTTCCTCTGAGGTTTAGGTACTATCACCTGGGCTCTATCATTCTAGAACCCCATGGTTTCAGGTAAATCAATCCCATTATAGTGTTTCTCACGTTGAGCACAGCCTACAGAGCCAGAGAGCTCTTCAAGGATGTTGATGGTTCCTTTGGCAATGCATTTCATGTTGTCTTGAATGGAATGTCTTCAGGGCTCTCATAAGGATGGCTAGCAAATTGTCCCTACTAGAATCATATGAAATATCCATTTATAAAAACCTCCAGATTCCTTCTACTGAGGGCTCTAGTGATGTCCTCACATTTTGACATCATTAACTATGGGCCGTCCCTAAGTTCAGGCTTCTATTAGCCAACTGAACGGACTTTTACTATTATTTACAGAGGCTCAAACCACTGCGGTAAATCCCAGACCCTAGATGAGATTGTACCCCTGTCAAGGAACTCAGGCCGATTGTTACATTTCTAGAATCCCCTTCCGGGTATGCCCCAGATGCTGTCAGTAAGTTTGACTAAATCTTTTAACCCTTTGGTGTACACATCACCTCTTTCTAGAGCAGGCCTCCTTCCTCTCCACATCTGATACTTGAGGGTGTAACTCGTAAGGGCTGGAGGCGATGAGAGGCAGTGGGTGTGTTCTGAGAAGAATCCATATTGGTTTGCAAAATGTTTACAGATGTATCATTTAAAGACTTGGCCGCAGAAGAGGACTGATATCCTCAGAATGGGGGAGGTGGAGGGAGAGAAAGGAAGTTCAGTGGATTTGGAAGATGAGTTTTTAACTTCATTTCTACTTAAACGTCCCCATTCTATGACTCAGAGTCCCGCTTCTTCTAAACAGAGCCTTTATTTTAGCTAAAGAGATGTGAAAATGTCAAGCATTTGCTTGGGGCTATAATTCTGCTAATATTGCAGTTAGACTGGCTTAGTTGTGTATTATTAGCCGTGTCTACTCTGGGACGAGGGATTAAGGGACCCAGTCAAAGTCACCACAGAGGACTTTCTGGTTCTTCCTTGTGAAGCCTCTTAATTGTATTCATGTTCAGGTCCGATGTCTTAGTAACTTGCCCTCTATCTGCACACCACGTAATCCACCTACAGTGGCGAGTTGGGTAATCTTGTTGCTTTTACAGTTGAAGGTCACCTGTGTCCCATTTCTGCCTGGATATGAAAATAAATATTAGATTCTCCGAATAGATGATCCAGTCCTGCCCAGTTCCAGAATCCAGTGCTGAGTTTTCTGGAACTATGGGATGATCAATTTTATGTGTAAAATTGGCTGGGCTACAGTCCTCAGTTTTTCAATCCAACGTTAATCTACGTGCTGCCATGGAGTTATTTTGTAAACGTCGTTAAGGATCGAGAGATGGAGAGATTATCTTTTATTATCTGGGTGGGTCCAATGTCATCACAAAGGTCCTTACAGTAGGGAGACAGGAGGATCAGAGCAAGTAGGAGGAGACATGACAAGGGAAGCGAGAGGCTGGGGTGACACGAGCAAGGGACATAAGCCAGGGAACGCAGACGGCCTCCAGAGACAAAAACAGAGCAAAGGGACGAATTCTACCCTGAAGCCTCCAGAAACGGCCCGATGCCACCTCAAGTTTAGACTTCTCTCTGGGAGCTGGAAGACAATAAATGTGTGTCGTTTCAAGCCACTAAATGAATGGTCCTTCGTTACAGCAGCAACAGGAAACTAATACAGAGTTTTGCACCAGTAGTGGGTACTACTTTGTATCTATCAGGAAGCCAATAGGAATGCACACTCAAGACAAGAAGATCAGATACAAAGGGACTGTGTACAAAGGTATAGTTGGAGAAGAACCACAAGTGGTAATGCAGTCATTAGGAACCAACTGCTCCTTGGACTGTAGTTGTTCCTAGAAGGAAAACTTGAGGGAAAGGAGCAGTTACCAGAGCCAAGGAGGGAGCGTGTTGTATATGTAACCGAACCCCAGTTCGTCTGCCTGATGCACGGCAAAGCCTATCTCTGAGACACAGAGTATACTTTGAAGAACGGGCTTCTCCAGGAGCCAGCCAAGTGAAGAGACAGGAGGCTGGCTCAAATCTGTCTCCACCACCTGAGATTAGAACAAATTTTTATAATCCCAGGGATCGGTATTACATACATATTGATGAAAAGGGCAGGGGAGCTTATGACTATTCATGAGGAAAGATGGAGTATGCACATTGAGTACGCACATGTAACATACATCCCACGTTCACTTCGGTGTAAAGACTTCACATTACAATGAGGCCAAATGCAGCCCCTGATTTCAGGAGGTCATCTTAGGACAAGGAGAAGACTATGCACCTGTTCTGAGAGCCAGTATAAACTGGATAGGGTCTTGAGCTTTTGGTCTTGGATAGGGAATGTAAGACTTCGCTTGTTCATGGGCTGGAACCATATTGGTGACCTTCACTTCTGTTGGTCCCGGTGTCTGCAGAGACGGGTCGTGGATTTGTTAGTGGGGTCTGAAAAGAAACAATAGCTGATTAGGGAGAAACAGGTCCCTGGCAAAAGCTCTAAGTTTCCTGTTAGTCTTAGCGTCATTAAACCTATGGGGCTAAGGTTTATTTATTGTCCCACTACTGCTCTCTACTTTTCATATATAAGACGTTGTCTAGGGGCGCCTGAGTGGCTCAGTCAGTTAAGCGTCCGACTTTGGCTGGGGTCATGATCTCATGGCTTCATGAGTTCAAGTGCCATTTGGGGCTCTGCACACTGACTGAGAGGATCCTGCTTGGGATTCTCTCTCTCCCTCTGTCTCTCTGCCCCTCCCCTGCTCACTCTCTCTCTCTGTTTCTCTCTCAAAAAAAAAGATGTCTAGATCAGGAGCCAGTAGACTACAGCCTGCAGGCCAAATCTTGCCTGTGGCTTATTTTTATCCAGCCCACAAGCTACAAATTGCTTTACATTTTTGAAAGGCTTAAGAGAAAAAAAAAAAAACAAGGAAAAAAAGAAAAGAAAAGGGAATATGTGACAGAGATCCTATTGCAAAACCTAAAATCATATAAAAATAAAACAAGGTGAAATGGAGTGGGGAAGAGAAAGAGGTAGAAATAGGTTGTATACACAAGGAAATCTGAGAATGTATCTAAGATCTGAATAATATTATTCTGATGTATAATACATTCAGATGTATCTAACATCTGAATAATAAGAGTTTCAGGACGAGAGAACAGTAAAAACATGGAGGGGTAAAACCATCAATAAAATAACTCAGAAAATATCTCAAATGGAAAGACATGACTTTCCATATTGGACAGTTTCTCTGAGTGTGGGGCATGGAGATTAAGATAGACAAAGACATCATTATGAACTTTCTGAACACTGGGTACAGAGCAGAAGTGTTTCTGCCTGTCTGGAGAGAATGTAACAATTCAGGTCGCCCGTAAAGGATCAGGATGCGTTTGGATTTCTCCACAGAATACTTGAAGCAAAGGACAATGGAAAGGTATCTTTGAAATTCTGAAGAACATTATCTTCTCCCTCAAATTCATTCCCCAAATAACAAGTATATTTTCCATCATTCAAGGCTTTGGCAATTTATTGATACACTCTTTTCCTCAAAAAGCTTTTGGAGGATGCATTCCACCACAAAACGACAGTAAGGGTAGAAGGAAGAGAGCATTTCCTACAGGAAACAGAGGATCCAACACAGAAGAGGGGACCTGGGGCATGATAGTAAATAGAGATCTCAGGATTATAACTGGGCACCAAAAAAAAAAAAAAAAAAAATGGTGACCAGTGTACACTAGGGCAATGACTCAAAAGATAGAATCATAGAGAACTCTTTTCACTGGGATCTCTCAGGAGCCACTGTGTCTGGTTTTTTGTTTTGCTTTATTTTAGAGAAAGAGGGAGAAAGGGCACATGAGCCAGTGGGGGAGGGGCAGAGGGAGAGGGAGACAGAATCTTAAGCAGGCTCTATGCCCAGCACAGAAATCGATGCAGGGCTCGATCTCACAACAGTGACATCATGACCCGAGCTGAAATCAAGAGTCAGATGCTCAGACTGAGCCACCCAGGTGCCTCCATTGTGTCCTTTTTTTTTTACCTGCAGACCCAATACCCAGATTCACCTGGCCAAGACTTTTATCTGTCTTTGGCTTTCTTGATAAAGTTCCTATAGTCCTCTGCATGCTTTCTTGCCTGAATCAGTTAAGACATTCATTTCACCTCCTGAAAGTCCTGTTATGATTTGTCTCTGAGAGATGTTGGTAGGTCTATATGAGCTTCAGAGCAGGAGGCACTAAGAAACCCACTTGATCGGGACACATTCCCCCTAGACACCAGTAGGTGGTCTATACTGCGGCCTTGTCAAATGCCTACCACCCTGTACTTCTCAGTTTTCATGCATGAGTTTGCCCACTGACGTCCCAGAAAGGGGTCTTAGAAGATCACAGCGTAGCTCAGTTCAGACTATGGCTCAGAGATCCCAAGTTTTACTCTATAAGGAAATTTTGGATAGTGTGGGAAGAATTGGCTTGTCTTCATATAGGTAAGTTCAGTTTTTCAAACCTGGATAATATTTTATACGGGGACACCAAGTGGTAAAACCATAAAGAAAAATTTAAATGTCAAGAGAGTGGGTACCTCGAAGAGGAAAGGAAGGGACATAGTTGGAGAAAGACTGTAAGATGTCTCTGAAGCTTTTGTAATAGTCTTTTACTTGAAGTGGGTAGTCTCTAAATGGTATTCATTATTCTTGAAATTATTCTTACATATTTTAATTTGGGGCAAAAAGAAGCTAGATATAACAGAAACTGATTTTGCTTAACATTTTGTGAATCCAATGCTGATATCAAATTTGTAATTCATGGAAGATCTAATCCTTGAACAGTGAGTCTTTTGGAATGGTGGGATCGATTCAACCTCCTCTGTTTTGAGATATGGTTTACAATAATAAAAAAAAGATGATTAGCATTTCCTATGTCTCCCAAAAGAAAATCAACTTCCTGCTTCGTTCAACATTTACTATTGGGCAACGATCATCTGCTACCTTCCTGTTGTGAGCTGGTAGAGAACAGAATAAAGAAAAAGTGGTCTTTGGCCCCATGGATCTCCTAATCTAGGGGGAGACAGACGTGCACCTCCATCAGACCATGAATTCTAGAAAGACAGTGGAGAAGCCAATATAAAAACCTTTCCATCGTACCTAAAATTGCTGGATAAAAATAACCAGAATACTTTAAAATGCATAGCTGGGTTTTTCAGAAAGAAAATGAAATACTCAGATGAGAGAAATGAGGAAGAACTAGAAATTTAAAATGAGCGCACACTAGCCCATACTGTGGCATCGAGAGCTGACCAAAAGGGAGAATGGAGCAGATGTCAAACTAAGGTTTGAATTTGGGCAAAAAGTGGCAAGATATGGACGAGACAAGCTTTTGGTTTGCCTTCTGCGATGCCAGTGCTAATACGTATGGAATTTATGGGAATGACAATCCTTGAGCAGTGCAGCTTTTCTAGGGATTTGGCTAATCCTAATGCCATGGCCATAGCTGCCCTTCTAATCTTGCTTCTTTGCATATCAGAAAGCATAGAAAAAATACTTCCCCTAGGTTCAAAGGTCAGAGATCAAAACAGAACAACAATGGCAACTCCCAATTAGCTATAATCTCTAAACTGAAGTTACTGAACTGGAAACGTTATGTCAAACTGATTTCTTGAAAGGTACTGTGCATACAGATTAATTTAGGACCACAATGCCTTTGGTGACATCTGAGTTCCTCATAAATAAGTAGATCTATTTCCTAACCCTTATGTCCTATCATAAAATTAGGAATTTAGACTCAGATCCAGACTTTCATAGTTACAAGAAGTTAAAAATGTATCCCTTCGGAGGAAGAAGGGAAAATTCACTTCAACTTTCTCCTTCTTCTCTTAGAATACTTTGTATGCTTGGCTGTGATGGGCAAGTAGCCACAGGATATAAGGAGTAAAAATTCTTGGTGTGTACCATTCTAATCATCATCTCTCAATCAACTCAGTAAATACACTTCACAAAATCCTGCTATTAATAGTAACTATAACAATAAGAATGAATAATTCAGATATGACCAGCCATTGTTTTATCATATTTTTAAATTATGGAAAACACCAAACACACAAAAGTAGAGAAATAGTATGGAAGAGAAAACAGCTATATATTCACCACCCAGAGTCGATAATTCTTGGCATGTTTCTCTACCCTCACCCACTTTTCTCTGTTCCTGAGTCGTTCTGAAGCAAATTTCAGCCATTTATTTAATGAACAAATGCTTTAGTATACACTTCCAAGGGCATGACTCTTTACAAAAAAATTAACATGACCATATCGTTATCGCCTCTAAAAAATTAATCATTATTCCTTAATATCATCAAATAGTCAGAGTTCAAAGTTCTCCAGTTGACCAGGTATTCTTAACTTGCACAAGGCCTCACAAAACAAAAAAGAATTGTAAACTGTATCCGGAAGTTTTGCAGCGATGATTTAACACACAGAAGAGAATCTTTTGACGTTAATGGCCAATGTTAAATGTAGTGTGATTTCCTCAGGCTGCTCGGCCGAACAACTTAGTTTCTTCCATGTATTGACTTCAAATGGGCATGTTCCAGAACATTCCTGAGGAACAGTGTGAATGGCTGGCTCTGTAATAGGCCTGTGGGAGAAATAGTTCTGTTTGGGGAATGAGAGAGCTCCTTTAGTGATGGAAGATTGGAGAACCAGACTAGGAAACAGAATTGGGGAAATTTAAGCAGTCTAGGTAGCACACTTATGAGAGCCCAACTACTGAAATGACAAAGTGGCCTAGGCTATGTCCCTCTGTTCAGATTTCAGATGCTAGGCAGGCAGTAGCATTGTCCTAACTTTGGACGTATGTCCTGCCTTGGCTGGGGGTGGGGGGCGCTTTACAATCTGATTCACAGTCTTACTAGACATTGTTCAATGGGGCTTCCAAAACAGTAGAGGTACTATTATTGAAATAAGATCAAATGGATACTGGGAAGTCATAGAGCCACAGAGAGAGTGGAAATGGTCGTGACAACAATGTTCTGCTTCACCGAGGTGATTAAAAACAAATCTAGAATGAAGAAAAGAGAAAACCTTTTTTGTTTTAATTTAATGTACTTGAGTCTTACTGAAGGAAAAATAGAAAAAGAGCTGAGTACTGTAATGAACTCATGACAGGTGTCGATCCCTTATAATTGTGCTGAAAAGTAAAGAACCAGGTTTTCTTTGGTTTTTAGCAAGCTGGTCATACTTTCACATTTTCAATCTGTGTTTTCCTTACATTAACCATGAACAGCTAATGTTACGTGGTTTTCCTTTTTATCTTGCTATTTCTTTATTTTAGAATAATTTCAGATTTGCAGACAAGCTGCAAAGATAGTACAGACGTCCTGTGTCCCCCTCACTAGCTTCCCCCATCACTCAAATCATACATAACTGTGATCCACTCATCAAAACTAGGAAATTGACATTAGTACATTGCTATTAACGTAATTCCACACTTTATTTGGATTTCGCCAGGTTTTCTACGAACGTCCTCTTTTTGTTCCAGGATCCAATAGAGGGTACCATATTGCATTTAATCGTCTTGTCCCTAGTCTCCCCTGGCCTGTGACAGTTCTTTCCTTCCCTCTATCTTATAACCTGGACAGTCTTAAGGAGTAGGAGCCAGGCAAATCCAGTCTGGGCTTGCTTGATGTTTTTCTCACGGTGAGATGGGAGTTATGGGCTTTAGGAATGAAGATCAAACACGGAGAGGAAGTTTTCCTCTTGCCACGTGATATCAGGGACTATATCACATCCACATGACACCACAGATACTGTGAATCTTCATCACCTGGTTAAGGAGATGTTGGCTAGGTCTGTCCACTGCGGAATCACTGTTTTCCCCTTTCTCTACTCTATTATTTGGGAACGAGTCATGAAGTGTAGCCCATCCTCAAGAGGTGGGGTGGGGATTAAGTTCCATCTTTTGGACAAGGGAAAATCTACGTAAATTATTTTGAATTCTCCTACAAGGACGATTTGTGAAAGAAGACCTTTTGATTCCACCCTAGATCGCTTAGGAAAGATTGCATGTTTTCAGAACATAGGTATTTGCCCAGTTACCTCTCTGATGGAGAACTCTGTTACTCTCTCTTTCCTTGACTCTGCTTCCATTAATGCATACACACCGCGGTTAAAGAAGAAAAATTTGTCAGCGGTTGAAGGCCATTCAATATATTTTGTCATTAACTGGCAAAGTCATCATAGGCCATATTTATATGATACCAAAAGAAAGAGTTGGAAGAAAAGTTGAAAAATCCAATCTTCTGTAAACACCAAAATAATTAGTCAGACTACTTTTGTCAGAAACAAGTTGATGACATTGGTACATTTTATTTTACGTCATCCCGTAAAAACTGTTTCCAGCGGGGGAGTCTGCCCTCAGTTTTGGTATGTGTTCAATCATCATGCACAGTCCACATTGGGAGAACTATGATTCATGCCTTGCTTTCAGCACAAATGTGGAATTGCTTACAACTTAGGTTGCGTTTTTCCTTATTCCTTATTCAATGATTCAAAGAATCATTGAAGCTGAAGTCTCACCAGTCAAGTCAGATTTGAAAAAGAAGCATGTTGTTCGAACTAAAACTCCAGATTTTAGTTCCAATTTGCCTGTGTCTGAGACATGACAGTTTTGTCAGTTTCCAGGAGAATCTCCTGACTTTCCCTCTCACTTCCCAGGCTGGTCGATTCGTGGTCCTCCCTGGGCCAGCCTGAAGACAAGCTCATTCACTGACCAGTGTATTGACAAAAATCAATGTCCCTCCTGCGTGGGGAGATCGCGTAGGAATGCGGTTCATTGTTCCAGACGCCATCCAGGGTAAGGCATCAGGTTTGGTAAATTAGTGGAGAATGAAATACAAATGTTTGCATTTCAGTTTTCAAATGTTCTGTCCTCATGGGGTCGCTCAAGCCGAGCTCAGTGTGCAACGGGAAGGGGGTAAGTCATAGGTCGTAGTTCTAGCCTCATTCTAAGCAGGACCGATGACAAACCCAAATGAGAGAGAGTGGATTCCAAGTGTATTTAAAGTGACATCAGCGGGCTCCTTTTCTCCAGAGAGGACTTAAGTGCTTGGAAGAGGGAACACCAAACGCAAAGGGAGCCACAGACGGGGACCACTTAGACTGAAATCTGAACCTTTCTCCGGCTATAAAAAGGAAGGTGGTGGTTTATCCTTCCTCAGACTCTAGGAATCAGAATCAGAATAATTTGGCTCAGGGGGCACCTGGGTGGCTCGGTCGGTTGAGCATCTGACTTCGGCTCAGGTCATGATCTCACGGTCCGTGAGTTCGAGCCCCGCGTCGGGCTCTGTGCTGACTGCTCAGAGCCTGGAGCCTGTTTCAGATTCTGTGTCTCCCTCCCTCTCTGCCCCTCCCCTGTTCACGCTCTGTCTCTCACTGTCTCAAAAATAAACATTAAAAAAAATTAAAAAAAAAAAAAAAAAAAGAATAATTTGGCTCAGAATTTTGGCATCTGCGAAATTAGGCAAATACCATTTTTAGTCTCTGAACACAGCTTGTGGTGATTTCTGATGCAGTTACACGTTTTAAACTCCCCGAGGAAGCAAAGGCACATATTTGCTGAATAGCCCCTAAACACGCACGCGTATTTATACTGACAAATTTACAAAGCTGTAACATCATTATGAGCATCGATTTATATGATAAACAAGAGAACTCCGCCATACAGGATATTGCCCCCAGCAGTCGGCAGCTGAGAAAAGCATAGGATATATCTCAAGTGGTACAGTTTCCTGGAACATAGATATACTCAACAGTACTTATGGAATATAGGTAGAGTGTCTATACAGGGAGAGAGAGAAAGAATCTTAAGCAGGCTCCGCATTCAGTGCAGAGCCTGACACGGGGCTGGATCCCATGACCCTGGAATCATGACCTGAGTGGAAATCAAGAATCAGACGCTGGAGTGATTGAGCCACCCAGGTGCCCCAAGGTATCTGTACTTAGTAGCATTTCAAAGAAATAACATTTCAAAGAGTGTTTAGAGCTATGGGTTCTATAAGCCTGCATGTTTACTATTATATTATTAGATGAATTATACTATCATATGAATTATAATATATAATAATATAATTATTATGTATTAATATATAATAAATTGTTATATTATACATAATTATAATGTGTTGTATTAATTAATAGAAATAATATATAGTACAGATAATTATTGTGTATTATTATTTTTATTTTTTTAATGTTTTATTTATTTTTGAGAGAGAGAGAGAGTATGAGCAGGGCAGGGGCAGAGAGAGAGGGAGACACAGAATCCGAAGCAGGCTCCAGGCTCCGAGCTGTCAGCACAGAGCCCAACTCGGGGCTTAAACTCGTGAACTGCGAGATCATGACCTGAGCCGAAGTCAGACGCTTAACCTATTGAGCCACCCAGGCACCCCTATTACTTTATATTATTATTATTATATGAATTCTATCCTTGTATTAGAATACCTTGTTTCTCTGGCAAGACTGTAAGCGTATTCGGTCAGAGATCACTCACTACTTCATCTGTAGTGCACAGCATCATTCCTGGCACGAGTGGGTGCTTACTATATGTTCGTTGAATGAATAAACAAACTGTGAAAGCGGATGTAAGATTTACTTGTTTCTAGCTTTATCATTCAGGAAAGATTTACTATCCTTAAGTGTAGACATATGTCTTGCTTTTTTTGAATTCAGATATTTTCACAGAGTCACTGGCAAAGATTGATTCCAAACTAACCTAATTCAATAGATGTTTATTGAGAGTGAATTCTGAGCAAGGCACTTCCGGGAAGTGGTGAATAAGGCCCCCGCCCGGCCCTGCAGAAGTTCAGACCCCTCCAGATGTCCCACCGTGCCTGATCACTGAATCCCGATCTTCTCGGATGTAGACTGTTGCCATCAAGCCCCACATATCACAGATGGTGGCACCTCCTGCGGCCTCTGAGTGCCCACTGCCCAGCGGAAGATTACCCGGTGAGGCTAGAATCCTGTCCTCGGTAGTAGATTTCCTACACAAACCTCTTCCTGATCAGGGCAGTTGGACATCACCCCCAAGTCAGTAGGTATTCCAAGATGTCACTGATCAGCACCGTATTCACTGGCAAAGGTTTCCCGACAGCTTGAGCAATTTTCCTTTAAAAGAATTTGGGAAATACCTTTTTTACATTCTCCCTGGGTTCATTCTATACTCCTATTATGTGGAACCATTTGTCCCCAACTGCCTGATGCTGGGTGTACCTACACAGCAGAGTCAACCCCCACTTTGAGTCCAGAGGTCATTGTTGCTGGTCTTCTCCATGGTAAGTTATCCAGTCCTTCTCTTCAGCTCTTGTGGCCTTAATATAACCCCACCTACTCTCTTCTGTGACGGTTCAGCTTTCAACTTTCCAGGTGTTCAGAAACACTTCAGTTCACTGGGCTCTCATTTCTTCTTGCATTTTGTACGAACTTGTGTAGATTGATTCATACCGGAAATGTAATATTTTTAATTTCAGCCAACATGACGTAAGGATTAAATAAGATAGTTCTTCTTGAGATTTAGCCCGCTTCTCTGAAAAAATCTCTCAGCCTCTAGATCTGTACTAATTACCCACAGTTACTCATAATTCCATTTTATTTCCACTGTGGGATTATTATGGATCCTCTTTGAAGAAATGTTTTGAGTTGTTGCCCTGAAGATTTTCAATACACAGCTTTACGGTCTAACTTCAAATAACGTTATGCCATTTTGTGTGTAGCAAATAAATTATATATTTTTTTTCCTGTTAACAGAATGTATACATCTTCATTCTACAATACTTGAAAAATATAGAGGTTAAAAAAAGAACAGTAAAGAGAAATAATAAACTCATTAAATTTTATATTATTTGTCTCAAGTGCAAACATAGTATAATATGCTTTATTTACACTGGTCTAAGTTATCTTTTCAGTTTTTTTCATGATTTAGATCCGGAGTTGGTGATTTTTTTTCTGCGTAAGCCAGAAAGTAAATATTTTAGGCTCTACAGGCCGTGCAGTCTGTCCCAAATACTCAAACGCTGCCGTTATAACGGCAGCAGCTGGAGACATACAGAAACAATTCGGTGTACATATTTTCCAATAAAAGTTTATTTACAGAAACAGGCAGTGGGTGGGGCTTGGCTTCTAGCTGTAATTTGCTAACTCTTGGTCTTGAAAACAGTTACTAAAGGAATAATTCCTCCAAAATAATTTTCTAAGAAATTATAACAAAACAGAAAGATCCTTAGCCCCAACCGCAGGCATCTCTGTCCAACAGACCTGGGATAAAGACACGCCTGACATCAGGTAATCTCCGAAGATGATCGGGATAGAGAAGTACAATGAGGAAGTGTCCCAACTCGGGACATCTGCTCTCAGAGAACGTCGGATTCCAGACGTGGTTTCCGTCCAGTTGAGCATTTCTGTTGAGCTCTTCTTATCAGTTGGGTACGACAACGCCATACGTTTATTTTGATAAGAATGCTGTTTTGTAATTAGACAAGAAAATAAATGTTCTGTGCTTGTGAGCGGGGCTGGGAAAGTAGGCGTCAGTGTTTAATCTACTCGACAGAAGTCCCTCGGAGACTGTTGTCGAAAACCAACCTCTGTGCTTCGGAGCCAGAATATAACGTGAAGACGGAGTTTGGGATAAAGAGGAACAATATGGCTTTATTGCTCTGCTGGGCAAAGGATGGTCTTTGGCAGGTGATGGCCTTCAAAAAACTGCCAGGAAGGAATGGGCTGGGTGGGAGGGCGGTTCACAGAGGAATACAGGGTCTAGCCGGTTTCCACAGGAACTGTGCAAGTGCTGACTCCTTAGTTGTTTTCAGGGTGGTACCGGGTTCCTGAGCCTAAGAAGGAGAGGAAAGGAGCTTCATAGATCAGAGAAAAAAGGTTGCTTTAACATCGAGCTTTGCTGAAGCATTAGTGCAGCCATTTTGGTTTTTGTTTAACTGTATGCTTTTAAGTGTTTTCAATATGGTTACGGGAAATACTCTTCCTCACTGAAACCTGCCACTTGAGGAGGGGGCAGAGCTGGTGGGTTGACGGCCGTCTTTCCTCCCTAAGATTGGGCCTTACTGGAATCATAAGTTAATAAACAAGCTTTGGAAGCAAAAGAAATAGCCCTCAAAGTAAATCAGAATCCTAATAAAGTCATACTTTCAAGGTCTCTCTAAATCCCGTTGCTCATAATGGGACCTAGCACCTCTGCAGGAGTCCAAAGGAAAGCGCCCTTTTCTCATATCAGTGATGTCAAATGGTGGAAAACTGGCATTTGCTACCCAATAAGTTCCTCTAAAGGCAAATATCAAACATCACGGCCAACTTGGCTTAAACTCATTTAGGTACATTTAGAATTTCACTTCAATAACCAAAGCCTTAAAATGATTTCGTAGCATATTGTAGCTCTTACTATAATGCACATATTTTATAGACCTTAAATACTATTATATACAGTATTTTCCAAAAGTAATAGGAGATGAATAGGAATTTTAAGACAGAAATACTCACCAATTCCACCCATCCCCGGTACATAAAGACACTTAATAGCATTTGTTGAATAAATACATTTTGCACAACATCAATTAATTTATGGGTTCCTAATGTGGTTTACTTCCTACCCGCTGTTGCATTGTCTAAATACGTCACCTCGGTATTGGCCACTTGTGACAGAATCATTTTTGCATATGTATGTATTAGCCAGTGTTTTTATTTTATTTTTTTTTTATTTTATTTTTTTTTTTGGGACAGAGAGAGACAGAGCATGAACGGGGGAGGGGCAGAGAGAGGGAGACACAGAATCGGAAACAGGCTCCAGGCTCCGAGCCATCAGCCCAGAGCCCGATGCGGGGCTCGAACTCACGGACCGCGAGATCGTGACCTGGCTGAAGTCGGACGCTTAACCGACTGCGCCACCCAGGCGCCCCTAGCCAGTGTTTTTAGTTACAAACATCTACATCCTCTTTGGCTGGTTTAAGCTGAAAGGAATCTAATAAAAGGATTTTAGATGGATCACTGAATCATTATGCAGCCTGGAAGTGACCTGTAGGATAAGGTCAGGAACATTGGTTTCTCATGTTTTTGAGACAGAGAGAGAGAAGGAGACCAAGGATCCAAGGTGGGTTCCATGCTGACAGCAAAGGGTCCAAGGCAGGGCTCGAACTCGTGAACCGCGACATCGTGACCTCAGCCGGTGTTGGACATTTAACTGACCGAGCCACCAGGAGTCTTAAGGTTTTTAGGCTCCAAGTCCCCATGGCCTGAGATGTAAACAAGTAAGACAGCGTCCTCCAGTGTGGGTGGCTTGAATTTAGAACTGATTCTGCCAGGAGGAACTCCTTGTCTCAGTATGATTTTATCTTTAGATTTCTTAAAAGCATAGCTACGATGGGATCTTCACTCACATGAGCAAACGCTCAGTGACAGTTTCAGCAACTAATGTTGGCAGATGTAAGTATTTCTCTGGGAAGTAATTTAGCTTTCTTAATGGTTAGATGTAAAGCCTTCCTGGAAAAATCCCATTCATTTGAGAATTTCCACCTGTAGTATGAAATCACACTCCCAATTCCTCTCTCAGCCAATGGATTGGTTTAAAAAAAGGCTGTTAAGGGGCTCCCGGCTGGCTCAGTCCGTGGAGCATATGACTCTTGATCTCAGGGTTGTGAGTTTGAGCCCCACATTGGATGTAGAGATCGCTTAAAAATAAAATCTTTAACAAGGAAAAAAAAAAAAGAAAAAAGCTGTTAATATTCTTAGACCATTTCTGTCAGGTGGGCTAAAAGTCTAATGGCGGCCCGTGGTTTGACTTTGTCTGCAGAATATTGGAGAAAGAAAAAGCCAGTACCAGGTAAATCTTCTTGATGAGTTTTCTTCAAGGGAAAGACCTCGATGGAATCTATTTACTTTATATCAGCCTCATTATTGGAATCAAATAAGAGTGGATTCTCTTGCAAAATAACACTATTATACAAAGTGGTGTCCTTTGGATCTTGGGAAAAAAGAACCCTGCCGAGTGTGTTTCCCACACCAGCGGCAAAGCTTTGAGTGTGGGCAGAGCTGCGGCTTCCCCTCAAAGCATTTCGTTAAAAATAACTGTTTATTTTGAATTGTGATAAAATAAACACACCATAAAATGTAGTACTTTAACCATATTAAGGGTAGAGTTCAGAATTAACTACACTTCCATTGTTGTGCAACATTAATGCCATCCACCTCCTGAATCCTGGACAACTACCAGTTGCCCATCTCCATGCTCTCCGTCTCCATGAATCTGACAATGTTAGGTACCTGAAATGAGTGGAATCATATATTCGCCCCTTTGTGTCTAGCCTATTTCGCTTAGCTTAAGGTCCGCAAGGTTCGCTAGTGTGACACAATTTCCCTCCTTTTTGAGGCTGAATAGTATTCCATTCTTGGGCCACACCACACTTTGCTTGTTCATTCGTGCATCATGGGATATTCAAGTTGCATAAATCATTGCATTGTGGGAGAACCTTCCCCTTGAGAGGGGCCGGGATGCCCTTATCTCCCTTTCCCCGTGCCCTATCTGAAATCCGGGGCCGGGTCTTGGCTTCCTGGAAGGCTTGCGGAGCCGGTGTGGGGGGTTGGGCAGCTGGTGCTTGTCACTGATTTGGCCAACATTTGGAAGTTGTTGGGTGTTATTAACGATTGAGAATCACTTTCTGGGGCCAGTGGCTTCTATGTTTATCGAAAGTAACAACCAGCTACACTTTATTGACGATCTGCTACCTCTCAGGTGCTTTTTTTCACTAGGTGTTTTCTTCACTCTTTTTTAGGACATCCTCATGGAACCTTGCATGGTAGGTCTGCATTTCTAAATGAGCGACGTGGGCTCAGAGAGGTGGGGACATGCCCACGACACCCCATGCAGTGCAGGTGAAGGATGGGCCGGACTCTGACTATGACGCCACTTTACGAGCAGGGGACAGTGGGCCTTAAGGAGGAGTGGTGTCTCAGGCACAAACAAATGCTCGCTATGGTTGCGCATTGTCAATCACCCTCTCAGAAACCTACCCATTCGCTTTCCCCGATTCCCTAAACTCAGACTGTGCCCTCCCCAAGGGTGTTCTCCTGGGTGGTCTGCCCACGCTTCCTTGTCAGCTGCATCATCAGGGCCCCGGTGGCAGATGGTGTGCAGGGTACGTGTGCACTGTAAAGCCCACCTCCTAAGGGTGCCCGGTGGCTCAGTCGGTTAAGTGTCTAACTCTTGGTTTCAGCTCAGGTCATGATCTTTCAGTTTGTGAGATCGAGTCCCACATCAGGCTCTGTGCTGACAGCGTGGAGCCTGTTTGGGATCCTCTGTCTCCCTCTCTCTGTGCCTCCCCCACTTTCTCTCTGTCTCTCTCTATCTCTCTCTCTCTCTCAAAATAAATAAATAAACATTAAAAAAAACCACACCTTCCAATCTTGGTCACTTATTAGTTGTGTCACAATTCTTATTTTTTTAAGTTTATTTTTATTTATTTATTTTGAGAGAGAGAACCAGCGGTGTGGGGGCAGAGAGAGAGGGACAGGGGATCTGAAGTGGGTTCTGCACTGACAGCAGAGAGCCTGATACGTGGCTGGAACTCACGAACTGCGAGATCACGACCTGAGCTGAAGTCGGACACTTAACCAACTGAGCCACCCAGGTGCCCCTGGTCACAATTCTTATTAGCTGTGTGACCTTGGCCAGGCGCTTAACCCTGAGGTAGCTCAGTCTCTCCATCAAGTAAGTGGGGATGATGATGATGGTGATAAGGCCTCTTTCTTGGGGTTGCTGTATACGTTCAGGTGGTAATATGCCTATAGTACTTATGATAGTCGTTAGCACATTGCAAGCATGGCTTTTCTGAAAGTGGGATACGCATTTTACAATCAAAGTGCATCATAGTTTAACTAGAAGCTTGTTTTCTTAGTGGTTTACAAATTAAGGGTGTTCTAAAAAACTGAAGGTCTCTTAGATTTGACAAAGCATGTGGATTCGTTAAAGAATACTCACTCTTTTCTGTGTGTTTGACCACATCCCCTTGGTTCTAAGCACCTGGTGAGAGGCATACAAGTTTAACATTCACGTTTGTGTCTATGACGTCAGCTCTGTCTCAGCATATATTTATTTTCAATATATGTCTGTTGAATTAATAAAGAGTTAACATACTAGTTGGCTATTCTTTAACCTCAGGCACCCAGCCTCCCAGAATCTCAATTTTCTTTTCTAAAGAATTAGATGATTAGACGTATTGATTCTTGCTTTCTTCTGGGAAAGAACAGTCCTTACTCTCCTCTCATCCCCCCCAAACCACCCAGGTAAAATTCCACAAGAAGTTTCTCTCCCTGAGAATCTCTTTGTCTTTGATCGCAAATCATAATATGGTTTTTATGGATTTCTATAATGGTGACATAGAAAGATATGAAGAAAAATGGATGTCCCCACAGCTAGATCCTTTTATGAGCGATCTACATTTTGAAATTTAAGAAAACGAGATTTCCGATTTTTCTGGAGCTTGTTAATGAGTCACAACAGAAAGAAATAAGTACTTTCCCCCAGAAATTATGTAATTGAATAATTAAATAATGATTTTGATATGCCTTAAAGTTTACAACTGAAAACTAAAAGCAATGGTATTTTGACAAAACTGTGTTAAATCTGCAAATGAAAAAAAAAAATAAAAAAGATTCAGTCAACTGATTTATAATTCCATGCACTTAAATTGCAGATGAGTATGTTAAATAACAAAAATTCAATGGAATAAAATTTAAAGCTGTGATTGGCTTTATTAATCAACTCGTGAATCAGGCAGCCTCGCGTGTAGACAGCAGAGGGGAGCTCCAATGGGCTACAGAAAAGGAAAGGCTTTTAAAGTAAGGAGGGAGTGGAAAAAAATGGAAATTAATAGCAAAGAATCCATTGTTTTAGGCAAGATCGTCCTCCCAAGGGAAATGGAAGGGGTCTATCAGTAATTTCTTAGTGCCCACCAGGAAATTTTCATGTTGACTGGTTAAAGATTACATTTTTGGGGGGCTGAGACTATAGTCAGGTTGTGTATTACGTCTTGGTTTATTGACTTGAGACCTTAATCTAAGTGATCCCCTTTTGGGCCTGTGGTTTTCTTTTTCCTTTTTTCTTTTAAAATTTTTTTTCTTTTTATCTTTTAATTTATGTCCAAGTTGGTTAGCATATAGTGCAGTAATGATTTCAGGAGTAAATTCCAGTGATTCGTCCCCTATGTATAACACCCAGTGCTCATCCCAACAAGTGCCTTCCGCAATGGCCCTTGCCCATTTAGCCATCCCCCCACCCACAACCCCTCCAGCAACCTTCAGTTTGATTTTCTTTTTTAACAAGCAGCCTAAGAGCTCTCAACCACCTTCCAAAGATACAAACTTTAAAAGTTGTGAAACGCTAGGGGCACCTGGCTGGCTCAGTCTGAAGAGAATGAGAGACTCTTGATCTGGGGTCCTAGGTTTGAGCCCCGCTGTGGATGTAGAAATTACCTAAATAAATAAAAATTCTAAAGACAAAATTAGAAAGTTGTGAAATGCTTGTGTTTTAGAGATGATGATAGGAAGAAATTTTACTTATTTACTTGTTTATTATTATTATTTTTTAACATTTATTTATTTCTAAGAGACTGAGAGGCAGAGCATGAGTGGGGGAGGGTCAGAGAGAGAGGGAGACACAGAATCCGAAGCAGTCTCCAGGCTCTGAGCTGTCACCCAGAGCCTGACACAGGGCTCGAACTCAGGAGCCATGAAATCATGACCTGAGCCAGTCGGACCCTCAACCGACTGAGCCACCCATGTGCCCCAGGAAGAAAAATTATTTTAAAATCACTTTTATTAGAGTCATAATAAATTTGATGCTTAAATAATCATGGCGTGTGATCACTTACATCTTGCTTCTTTTAATTTTTCAATACATTTTTAGGCAACTGCTTAATAGTTGATTGTTATTTCATTTCAATTTGTTTCATTCTTTGGGACATGATTTTCACACTTTGTAATGCAAATTAATGCTTATATCTGCCTTTCAGGTGGACTGAATTCCTACTTTGTGATTAGTTTGTCTCTAACCAGCGACGTATTTTTCTTTTAGCCATTGTATTGAGTTTTTAAAGCCTCACCACCTAATTGTTGCGATAGTACAGTGTAAATGGTACTGAAATGTCAAATGCAAAGTAAATGAGAAGAAAAAAAACATATGTAGAGAGTTTTGTTTGTTTGTTTGCTTAATACCTTCGGGTTAACTCAGCAACAAATTGTTTTAGGAACAATTTGTTCCTAAGTGAACTCTTTCTCATTATAAGAAAGCGAAACAGGACAAAACAAAACACAAACAGCAAACAACTATTTTAAATAAACAGAAATCTTATAAGAGTGCATGGTGATTGGGTGAGAGGTATCTTTTAGCCTTCCTGGTGGCCGGTTGAGAACCCCCCAGCCAGAATCTCTGTTTGCATTCAAACATGCAGTTTGGGTGTTTTGGCAGACTGACAAAGGAAGCCCTTTCTACAAAAATAAAAGATCGTGGGACTACAATTTGTGCATTAAGCAGTGCAGTGCTAATTCAACTGAGGATCTGTGCAAGTCTGCAGGCACTTGTTGCCCAAGATGAGAACAGAAGTGAGAGGAAGTCTTAGAAAATCTACAGCCATTGGAATCTGCAAACAAAACATTCTCCTTGTTTTGTGCTTTCTTCTATGCTTTTTTTCAACTTATTTTTCTAAAACTTCCTTGTCTTTTACAAAAGTATTTTCGCCTGTGGGAAGTTGGAGGGGGAAAAAAAGCTACAAACTCAACAAACTAAACAAAACAAAACAACAAAACACCCCCACCCTGATTTTATCCACCCTAGAAGTTACTATCATGCAGTGCCCACATTTTGCCACAAGATGTCGCCTCACGGCCAGAGTTGCTCTTGAAAAGAGGGGAGAAATTCTGGACCTGAGCAGTCCCCAACCTGGCTTTATATTACACAGAATATTCTAGTTAGCAGTTTGGAACAGAACATTAATCCTTAACATTTCTTTATTCTCAGCAAACAGGTAGGATTCCATTGTAAAATTTTTTGAGAGCCAATGTCTGAGGGTCCCCTAGGTTCGTGCTCTAATACCAGGAGAAATCACAACAGATGGTGACATCACAGAGCTCCTGTGAAGGTTGGCATGGAACGTTGTTTGCCTTCCAGACCAGAGGTTTTAGTATACTTTATGGCAGTGGTTATCAGACTCTAGCTTGTATCAGAATCGCCTGGAGAGCTTGTTAAAAGGGCTTGCAGGGGCTCCAGCGCAGAGGCTCTGATTCAGTGGTCTAACACAGTCCCAGGTTGTGAAGCGGCCGGTCCCCCGACCACACTTTGAGAAGCCCTGCCTTATGGTGGGCAGGCCTTGCAATCAGATGCTGGTTCAAATCCAAGCCCTGCCTCTGAGATAACCAAGTGGGGCAAGTGACCTGGCTGGTCCAAGTCTCAGTTTCTTTATGTTCCAGGGCAGATGCTGATGGTGGTAAGAAAAGGGTGGGACAGCCCATGGGTGGTTTAGCAGACAGCCTGGTCTCCAGGGAAAACCTGGGTTTTTCTGAAGACTGAAGCTCGTACAATTTTGAAAAAAAACCACATAATTATAAATGTAAAATTAGGCTAAAGATTCCGTATTTATTTAGAACGAGAAAATAAAAGCAAATTGAAATATTTTAAAAGCTTAATAATGTCACAATTGTCAGAAAGTCTAACGAAATAAAATCCCATTTTTATTAAATAATTGCCTAACTCATCTCTTTAACCGTTATTCTTTTCTGCACTTTTGCCTGCATTTTTCATAATCGCCTCTTCATGTGACAATTGTTCTGTACAATAATTGTCTATCCCCAAATTAGGACGATAATTCAGTCTTCACCTCCGGCATCTCTGATCAAAATTTGTTTTGTGTTATTAATAGTTTAAGAAGTTTCTATCAGCTTCAGAACTGGTAATGGCATGTAAAATGTTAGGATTGTTATCAAATTGGGGAAAACCTCTGTTGATGCTTTTTCATATATGAGCTGTAAGATTTCAGGGCATTTCAAGTTTTTATGGGCAGTTTTTATGAGAATCGCTGACACTTGGTAGAGGATTTCCTTGTCGTATGTCAAGTTTTATGTTATTGTAATAGATTCTTATTGCTACCGTATCAGGTTACTACAGAGCTAGTGGCTTAAAACAGCACAAATTTATTCTTTTACAGTTTTGGTTGTCAGAGTCCAGAATGGATCTCAGTGGGCTAAATCAGCATCAGTGGGGCATCGTTACTTACGGAGGTCCAGGGGACCTTGACTTTTCCACCTGCCTTCCTTGGATTGTGGTTCTCTTTCTTCTTCAAAGCCAGCGACATAGCACCTTTTCATCTCCACCACCGTTGCCCCAATTTAAGGACCCTGTGATTACGCTGGGCTCACGTGGTGATCCAGGATCGCCTCCCTCAAGATCAGCTGAGCAGCAACCTCAATTCTATCTTCAGCCTTGACTTCCCCTTTGCCATGCGACCTAACAGATTTCCAGGTTCTGGTATTAGGTCATGGATATCTCTGAGTGACCCATTATTTTGCCTAGCGCAGTTATTTCCATACGTGTTGATGTTTTATGTCAAATCAGCAAAGCATGTAAGTCTTTTTCCGCGTTCTTACGATTCACTCCCACACCCAGACGATGAAAGAACGGACTCATTATTTCCATTTGAAATCATTTCTCTCCTTTCATGCGTTAGTGCTTTGGGTCTCCCATGAAAACGTTTTAAATTTTCTTCTCTATATCAGCATCATTTCTCCTGACTTTATTGCTACTGTTCATTAATATCATTTCATATGCTATTGATTTCTATTTGACTTCTCTCTATCTAGAGATGACAAAAGAAGGTACACTTTGCGCATGCCCAAATCAGGAGTCTGTACGTTTTCGTTGGTTTTAAACGAGTGCTCCAAAGATTTGCATCTTGAAACGTTATCAACTTTTTGAAGAGAATCCGCATCTTGTTTGCGTTCATTCTTTTTTTTTTCTTCTTCTAGTTTTAGAAAACACATCTTACGTTGGTAAAACACTGTTGTCTTGTTGCAAAACTCAAAAAGCGGGGCGCCTGGGTGGCTCAGTCGGTTAAGCGTCCAGCTGGGGCTCAGGTCACGATCTCGCGGTTTGTGAGTTCGGGCACCGCGTCGGGCTCTATGCTGATGGCTCAGAGCCTGGAGCCTGCTTTGGATTCTGTGACTCCCTCTCCCTCTGCCCCTCCCCCACTCGCGCTCTGTCTCTCTCTGTCTCTCAAAAATAAGGAAAACTAAAACAAACAAACCTCAAAGAGCTGTAAAATGAGCATATCCTCTTGCTACACTTAAACTCTTTAAAGAAACATCCAATTTGTATGACGTGTATATAAAATACCCTAACTATGAGACAGAGTCCAGAAGACAATATACATCAGCTGCAAAATGCTGAAGTTGTGCCTCCAGGTGCTGTGATGATTATTTTTCTCCAACAGGATTAAGAGAATAAGTTGTGTGCACACATCTCCTGCCACATCCCAGCGGCGTGATACCCAGTGAATTGCTCCAGAGAGCGGTGGAAGGATTTCTGGCAGCTGTCCCCATATTGGAGACCCTCCTTCCAAGCTCAGCCAGCCCGTTTACAACCTTTCCACAGCCTATACTTCCGGCTGGCACTGAGCCAAAAGACTGGCAGGAAGTGAAAGCTTGGAGTCTTTTCTGACCTGTTCTTAGCACATGTCTTGTGCTGGGCACACTCTTTCTGGCTCCCCCCTTACATGTGGTAGTTTTTCAAAGCCCCTATTCCTCCCCATGGGGCTCCTGGGTGACTCAGTCGGTTGGGCAACTGACTCTTGATCTCATGGTTCGTGAGTTCGAGCCCCGCATGGGGCTCTGAGATGCCAGCTTGGGGTGTTCTGTCTCCCTCTGTCTCTGTCTCTCTGCCTCTCTCCGACTCATGAGCGCTCTCTCTCTCTCTCTCTCCCTCTCTCTCTCTCTCAAAATATATAAAGAAACTTAAAAAAAAAAAAAAAGATTGATTATTACTCCCTGACCTTCCTCCCAGGGTTTGGGATTCTCTATTGTTTGCCCCAAGTGATTTTTGTTTTGTTTTGGTTTTTGTTTGTTTGTTTGTTTGTTTTTGCCACAGGCAACAGAGGCTTGTTCAAGTGGCTTTTACTGTTTTTAAGAACCAAGTAGGCTTTGGGTGGTGCTGGTGCTCCAACTCAGCAAACACAGGCAAGCCCCGGCCAAGGTCCACTCAGCTCCCTGCAGAACCCGGAGCCATCTAGCAACCTAGGCTCCCCTCTGCAGTGTTTCCACGAAGGGAGGGTGGGGGTGGGGAGGAAGGAGGGGAGGCAGGGTCAGGCCACAGAGATCTTCTACCCCGTGACAACGAGAACACTGTTTGAGTGTTCACTTGGTTGCTGTAGACCTTCGGCTGTTTTCCAGAGTTCTGATAAGGTCGACTCTTACAGTTGTCAACTTTTTCAGTGTCTTTGTGGAGGGATGGTCTTTGGATGTTCCTGCTCTGACATTTTTGCTGAAAGCACTTTAAATATCTATATATCAAGAAATATACGAATCATTACATATTTATATTTTATATATTTATAAATGCATATAAATTGAGATATAATCGACATATAACTATATAACACTGTGTAAGTTTCAGATGTACAACATTCTGATTTGATACATTTACATATCACAATATTATTATCACCCTAGCATTAGCTAACACCTCTATCGTGTCACATAATTATCGTGTGTGTGTGTGTGTGTGTGTGTGTGTGTGTGTGTGTGTGTGTATGTGTGGTGGGAACAATTAAAATCTAGTCTCTTAGCACTTTTGAAGTCTATAATACAATTTCGTTCGTAATTATTGTTCTGTGCATTAAGTCTCCAGGATTTATTTATTTACTAGATGCAAGTTTGTACCCTTAAATTACATTTCAATCCTCCCACACCCCAACCTCTGGTAAGCACCATTTTACTGTTTTTATGAGTTCAGCCTTTTTAGATTCTAAGTATAACCGATACCACACAATATTTATCTTTGTCTGTCTGACTAATCTCACTTAGCAGAATGTCCTCAAGGCGTATCCAAGTTGTTTCAAATGGCAAGATTTTCTCTTCCTCAAGGCTGAGTTTTAATATGTATCTAAAGCACTCTCTTTATCCATTCACCCAGTGATGGACACTTAGGTCGTTTCTGTATCTTGGCTCTTGTGGATAACGCTGCAATAAACTTGGGAGTGCACGTATCTCTTCAATATCCTGTTTTCATTTCGTTCGGATATATACCCAGGAGAATGGCTGGGTCATAGGACAGTTCTCCTTTTAACTTTTTGAGGAACCTCCCACACTGTTTTCCAGAGAGGCTGCACCAGTTTGCATTCCCACCAGCAGTGCAAGAGGGTTCCCTTTTCTCCACACCCTTGCCGACACCTGTCAGGTACTCTCTTCTTGATGAAAGCCATTCTAACAGGGGTGAGGTCCTCTCAATACATTTTTAAAAATATTTATTTATTTTTGAGAAAGACGGAAAGAGAAAGGAAGAGAGAGCGCATGCGAGCAAGCAGGGGAGGGACAGGGAGAGGATCTAAAGTGGGCTCTGTGCTGACAACAGAGAGCCCAATACGGGGCTCGAGCTCAGGAATGGTGAGATCATGACCTGAGCCAAAGTGGGATGCTTAACCAGCTGAGCCACCCAGGCGCCCCATAAATACATTTCTAATAGGACTTGTAGCATCCATTTTCTGACTTAGAATCCATTGTAGCATGTACAAACTAAGCAAGCGTAGAGCCCAACTCCACATTTCACATGGGGAGACCACTGACAAAAATCCGTGTGAAGTCTGTGCCCAGATACAACCCATGGTCAGTTCAGGCAGGGACATCAACATGCATCTCGTTACAAGAATTCTGTCCTTCATTTGTAGGCAGGTCAACATTTACTATGCATCTAAATAGTCATTTCTTCATGATCGGTTTGATTTATTTGGAGACTTCAAGGGTTTTTGTTGGTCCATAACCTCTTTGAGGGCAGGCGTCTGTGTCTCTGGTTCCCTCCTGTCCCCGCCAAAGTGCCTACACCAGTGTCTCACAATCAGTAGCTGCTCGATAAATTTTCTAAGTGCGTGAATGTGCCTGAATGCCCTCATTTGGAAAGGACAGAGAGTTCAGATTTCCTGATCTTGGAGGTCTTTTCAGATTCTGATATCCTGACCCAAAGCATTTTAAGCCCGGCTATTGTGATTCGTTTGTTACGTGTTCAACGGACCCCAAACTTCTTTTTCTTTTATTTAAGAAATGATATTAAATGTGATGGCCAGACAGGAGAGATCAAGGTCTCTGGCTCCGGAGTCAGGGCCAACACTGAATTCTGACTCCGCATTTGCTGCGAGGTGGCTTTGGGCGAAGACTGGATAACCTACGTTACAGTGTGGCCATGCAGAGTAAATCACAACAGCAGTAATAATAAAAACAATAGGTAGAAGGTTTTGAGCCCTTACTATAGGTGAGGGACCTCCCATACACTACATATTACCTATACATATGTTATGTGTCACATAACATAATGGCCATTATCACCCCATTTTACGAATGAGGTCACGGAGGCACCGATAGTCAAAGCGACAGACTGAGGTTTGCACAGTTTGTGGGTGGTGAAAAAAAAGATTGAAACCCCGGCAAGTTGAAATGAGCTTGTGCGCACAGTAAGGGTTGGGAAGGTGGCAACTGGCAGGAGCAGCCTTTGCAGCCAGGAATGCCCGGTGGCAAGTGGCAGGATCTGCACAGGGGACACACACACACACACACACACACACACACACCCGTGGGCTGGGCTGAGTGCCTTCCCTCCAAGGGCTCGTGGGTTAACAGGGAAGAGAAACGTCAAGACCTAGATGAGGTAATGAAGAAACAATCAAATGCCGTGGGGGCACAAAAGAGAGGAATTTGGGCTAACGAGGGGGGCAGGGGGGAGCTGCTTTCCAGGATCTGGCCTTTCCCAGCAGCCTTCGGGGCTTTCGACAGGTGCACAGGAAGGACGGCTCAGGCCGAGCAACCGCAGGGAGGGGTGAGAGCTCGATGCGAGTACTGGACGGTGATCGCTTCCGTGGAGTGTGGCTTTCAGGACACGAAGTGGTTGGGGGCCAGCCTGGAAGGCGGTGCGGGACTGGAGGGTGAGGACCCCTGAATGTCACGCTAAGGAGTTTGGATCGCATCCTGCAGGTAATGAGGATTTTAGTACCAGTCTGCACAGCATCTCGTGCCCTTTCGCAGGCCGCCCTGCCTTTGGCCAGGCTGGATCCACTGTGGCTGTTGGCCTAGCATGTGCACTAAACAAATGGGTGTAGGATAGAAAATGGCTGCCAGGACGCACAGGCGGATGGGACAGGGAACAGGGGAGCATCTGCTCCTACAGCACCGCTCTATCCGGCTTCCCCCCAGCTCCACGCTTTTCGTATCAGAATCATTTGGTAGTGTTTGCCACCTGCTGAAAAATCTCAAAGTCAGGTTGCAGTTCTCCCCTCCACCTCCCCTCCCCTATCACTACTCCACAGGCCACTTGGCTTTGTAGAATCATTTTCAAAAATGTTTATAATGTCTTACTACTGCCTGCCCATCTGCTTCTTGCGCACGGAGGCCTGGCTCCTTGGCCGGGCCTGGAAGTCAGGCGCACAGCGCCAGGAAAGGTTAAAAATGCAGCTTGCCATTTCCTCCTTCACTGTTCTTTCCTCCATCCTTCTGCAGAGGACTGAGCTCAGTCTTTCCTTCAAACGAAGCCAAGCCTACGGCGAATTCCAAAATAAAGAAAAAATAATATGAACATCTTCTTGTTGACGTCAGCGGGCCAGCACCATGGTGTGAACACACACACACACACAAACACACACACACACATGCTGCAGTTCAAAACAAATCTTCCATAGGTGTCTTTGCTAAAACTCTGTATGTGAGAGCTTCTATGTGTGTATGTCGTTTTTTTAAAGGCCTAACTAAAATTCATTAAAAAAAAATCATTTTTACTTAAAGAGGGAGAGACTCAGCACTTTCACCATGCAATGCACCAAGGTCACCTGAGTGAGAATGATGGGGGTGTGAAATCTTGCAGAAGAGTTTGACGGGAACACGTCTGATCAGTAGAATGTAAGGACAATCGGCCAGTAGAAATGGAATGTTTTTGAAATAGAAACATTTCTTTGAAGTTTTAAGAAAATCTCAGCATTACGTCTTCCTGTTAAAATATATTATTCTTCTGGGGCACCTGGGTGGCTCAGTCGGTTAAGCATCGGACGTCAGCTCAGGTCACCATCTCATGGTCTGTGAGTTCGAACCCCGCGTCGGGCTCTGTGCTGACCGCTCAGAGCCTGGAGCCTGTTTCGGATTCTGTGTCTCCCTCTCTCTCTGCCCCTCCCCTGCTCATGCTCTGTCTCTCTCTGTCTCGAAAATAAATAAAAACATTAAAAAAATGTATATTATTCTTCCGAAGGTAGCAGTCTTATTTAATTATGTGCAGATGTTCGTATTTTTGTCTGAATGTAGATGCTGATACAAATTCTATGAAAATTGGCCTAGATCACCATCCTGGCTTCTTTGATTTAATAACCTCTTATTTGAATGTTTTCATATTTGCATCTGATGTCTATGGGGTGCGCATTTTGCTTGCCTTTTGAAGCATACAGGAAAATTTAAGGCAAACAGCAAAGGCCTCAACCAGCAGACAGCAAAGAATATCTTCTGTTTTATTGTTGTAGCAAGACCTCCTCCTAGTGGGCTTTCTCAGAATTATTTCCTACTCGTGCAGAAAAAGGCATGAGGAAAAGTAATGGCATGAAATCAATAAATCACAACGACTGATATTTTACACCAGTGGTGCAGGAAAATTTACGTCTGACTTTACAGAATAAATTGAGAGAATGTACAGAGTACCTAAAACGAGTATTACTAATCAAAAAAACCTAGGTTCATCTTCTGGTTATTATCTGTCTATATAACGTGCTGTTTATTTGGGAAACAAACATCATTCAAATCATAGAATCATTCAAATGCAGAGATGAGTAGGTGAGCATTTACTAGGCTACTCTGATATTTGTGGATTTGCTTGGAAAGGTATTTCTAACAACTATCGAACAAGACACACGTTAAATGTCTTATTTTGTTAAAAAAGTGCACCCATGTCGACTGCGAACTGTCATTTAGTCCCAAAACGTGGACTCCAAACACTTCCTCGCTGAGAGGCAACAGATAGCAAAAGCTTTTAAAAAATGATTTGTGTCAAACTATAGAATGTTAACACAACAGCAACAAGCCAAAGATTATAATCGAAGAAGATATTGTACGTGGGATAACTTCTGGTGTGTTTAGTCTGAAAGCAACAAAAGAATTCAGCAGAAGATAATGTAGTCATAGTTGTCAGAATGGCACAAGACACGATTCCTTTTAACTCTGTTGGTGAGATCTTGTTTAGCTTCTTCTCAGAACTCTGTGCTGGACACTTTCTTCTAAATCCCATTTACCGAATGTACACGTAAAGTAAGATTCCAAACAAGATGGTGGGTCAATGACTACAAAATGTACTTTTACTGTATCTGCTGTGATACTGCTGCACTAACTTCCTTCCTCTCTTTGCGTCTACAACATGATGCTTGAACGTAGCTTTGAACATCATTACCAGCTGAACCAACACAGATGTTGATCAACGAGTTGACTCTATGTTATGAATAATAAAATGAGACATTAAAAAAAAAGCAGTATCAGGGCACCTGGGTGGCTCAGTGGATTAAGCAACCAGCTGGTCATGATCTCACAGTTCGTGGGTTCGAGCCCCACGTGGGGCTCTGTGCTGATAGCTCAGAGCCTGGAGCCTGCTTCGGATTCTGTCTCCCTATCTCTCTGCTCCTCCCCTGTTCACTCTCTCTCTCTCAAAAATAAATAAACATTAAAAACAAAACAAAACAAAACAAAACAGTATTCCCCCAGCTAACCAAACTGAAAAAAAACCTTTCATCTGGGCACAGTACTTCCCCGTTTTGACTTGCAAACAGATTAATTATAGTTCACGACATTACTCCATACGTTGGTAATACGGGAAGTTGTAACCCACATTCTTGACTCAAATTATATCTTATTGGTAGTTTAAACACTACCAAATGGCTTCCTGAAATAAAGCTTTTTGTGATGAACGCACCTCTATTCTGCAATTCAGTGAACTCATTTTTATATTTTTTATTACTAACTACAACTCCCCTTTAATCATGAGACACCATTCTGTACAAGTAACATATTGGATGCACATATAGTTTATTAAGCATTATCGCTTCGAAACCTGTTGGCTTATTACCACTTTCAAAGCACACGCTCTTTTTTTCCCAGTATCGGAACAAATTAATGATTTGATTGGTACAGATGGAATGCTAAATGTAAACCAACCAAACACTGGAAAACGTAACACCGTCTTATGGTGGTCTTTACATACCAGTCATGATTTATTCAGATGGCTGTGTTTTAAATACGAAACCATCAAGAGCAACCGTTCTACCCAACTCCTTCTTCACCGAGGCGGTCAGACTGGGAGCATGACGGATGGCCAATGGTCATGGCAAGAAAGGGGCTGGTGCTCTATAGGTAACCGCCATACAAAAATGGCGGGAAAAATCGCAGTGGTGGTTGTTTGTAACACTTTTTACTCTAAATATATTGCCCACTGTGCTCCGGAGGCATCAGGCGTAGTCTGATCTCTGGACATTTCCTTAGACCTTTGCCTGACTCTCCCCACGTCAGTGATGCTCAAACTTGAGCTGGAGCCTTGGTCAAATCACAGATTACTGGGCCCACTCCCAGAGGTCCTGACTTGCTAGAGCTAGAGGGACCTGGAGAGATGCATTTCTAACAAATTTCCAGGAGACGCTGCTGTTGCTGGGTCACCACTGCATTTTAAGGAGTACCGTCCCACCTGAATCTTACGTTTATCAGGCCCTAGATAAATCCCACATTCCCCATAGGCACCTCATTCACTCTCCTTTTTTTTTATTTTTTTATTTTTTTATTTTTTTATTTTTTTTTAGTTTATTTATTTATTTTTGAGAGACAGAGTGAGCACGAGTGAGGGAGGGGCAGAGACAGGAGGAGACAGAGAGTCCCAAGCAGGCGCCACACTGTGGAGACCTGGGTCTCCCAGTGCAGACCTGGGAACGAGGTTTGAACTCACAAACCACAAGATCATGACCTGAGCTGAAATCAAGAGTCAGACGCTTAACCGACTGAGCCCTCCGGGCGCCCCTCACTCTACTTTCTTTATCAGCATTCATAAGCCCCTCGGTATTTTGTGTATACCAGAGGGTTTTATTTCATATGTATCGGGTTTGACTGTGAACTCCTTAAGAGAAGAGGATACGACAGACCCGTCATTAGAAACACGTATCTAAAAGTATGGTCCACAAAATGCTTATCAATATTCACCCTCAAAGCTTGCTACAAAATGAGACTCCAGCTTGGGGATGGGGTGGCAAAATTTGCATCCGAACAGCCCTTAGGGTTGTTCTTCTGCATAGTGAAAATGGGGAATGACTTCCTGGAAAGAGCGCCATGCACACTGGGGGGACTCCATGTGCCCTCCCAGACTGGCAAAGTACCCACTGCCGGCACATTGTTGGGGCTGTGCTGAGAGGGGTGGGGGCGGGGTTGGGGGGCGGAGGTGGGGAGACGCCCCCTCTCCTTTCATCCCCAGAGTCCACAGGAGGTGCTGGGGGTTTCCAGGCTCCTTCTCCAACCACTGCCCCTGGAGGCGGAGGCGGGATTGGAAGAGAGGAAGAGCTCCGTCCCCAGCCTGGAGGTCGGGTTATGGGGAAGGCCACGCTCAGAGCTTAGCTTCCTAAATCAGGCTCCATGGTCGGAGCTAGTGACCCCAAGCTATCTCTACAGGAAATACATACAGTGTAGGGAAAAAGGAGGCTTGAATTCCATGATACTCTCTTGCTCACCACTAGTCCATCCATATCCATTGGCCTGGGGAGCTGTGCTTTTCCAGAAAGGTCTAGTAGGAATGAAGGGAAAAGGTCACGTTCAAAGGCAAGTAGGGCTGGGAGATCGTATTCCAGGATGGCTTCTTCACCTGTGTTTCTGGTCCCTCTGTGCCCTTTGATTTTCTCTCTCCTTACTTGCTACGTCTCATCTCCTGGGCCCACTTCACATGGTCTCGGCTTTTCACAGCATGGCGGTCTCTAGTACTCCAATATGGTGGCTGGCTTCCGGGAGACACCAGTGGAATCGGCCTGTTTTCTTCCTACCACATGCCATTGGCCAAAGCAGTGCTGGCTGCTGGCTCTCAGGATAGAGAGACAGACTTAGCTTCTTGATGTGACAAGGGCCAGGTCTCCTTGTAGAATAGCCTTCTGGGTAGGGAATGTTGTGGAAAGTACAATCTGTTTACTTTTAGGAATGAAAATTGGCAAAATATAATGACTGACTGGGCACATGGAGATAGTGAGAGAAATGAATCAGAGTGGATTCCAAGGTTTCTAAGTTTGGGGATGATGGTGGCTCCATCAACACTGCTTTAGGTGAAGGGTGAGTTTAGTTTGGGACACGTTAGAGTGGTTGACTGTGTGGTATTAGAGAGGGTGCGGAAACAAGAGCAGGTGTTGTGTAGGCCAGGCCGAGCCAGCGAGGAGAGGTGGGCCCAAGTCAGCAGGAGAGGAGGAGCCAACGCTGGCAGGGGGGACCCTTCATTCTCTGAAAGCGAAGGAAGTGCCTTGCAGCAGGTTTGGCCTTGATGAGGCATGAGGTGGAAGGGGTGTGGGGTGACTGCCTCTGAGGGCCTCTGTATTGTCGACGAAATTACAGGCAAGTCCCTATTTTGAGAGTGAAGGAGTTAGAGACTGCTGGCGTTTTGAAGAAAGTAGTCCAAGGTTTGGAATATTTATTCAAGAAGAGAAAAGCAATCAGGGATAAGAACACTGGCTCGTGGTGACGACTGTCCAGCTGAGCTGAAGACTGCACATTTTAACGGCGGTATGCCGCGTGACTTTCTGAATTTCTTCGTTGGTGCTGGGACAGTACGGAGGGAGGCGAGGGTGTGGAGACATTAAGGGCGTTCATGAGTAAGTGGTTCTGGCCTTCTGTTATGGGATCCAAACAGAACATCGAAGGAAGAGACAAACGTGAACTTGGCTCCCTCAACTGTTCATGTACAAAGCAAGGACCTGCTGTTATTAAACCTTGGGTTGACTTGTTCAACTACTGACTGAATAATTGACCTCTTTCCCTCCTTTTTTCCCCCTTGGGTGTAGAGTTGGTGGCACAGCTACTCTATGGACCACATCAAGTCATGCACATGGAGTATGTGAAAAGTGGGATAACGTGCACACATAATAAAATGGACAAACACATCTCATGGTTACTCAGTGTTTTACAGTTCTCAGAGAGCATTAAGATGTTTTTATCCTTTCAAAAACCAAGTAGTGCATAAGTGCTTTCTAGTTTTAAGATCCTCAGATGATATAAAGAAACAGCAAAAGACGTAAGTCACCTGTCAACGCCATTCCCCGCCCTGCTGGGAACCACCCCCACGAGCAGCAACACTTTGTCCTCAAGTCCATACAAGGGAAAGTGCAGGGCAGGCAGTGGAAACAGCAGGACTTTGGAGTCAAGGAGTTTCCTAGAGCCAGGCTCTGGGCATCTGGGTGATCAAAATTGCCAGGTCCTCAGGTTGCCTCTGAAATGGGTGAGGGGGAGCTGTTAACTGGAGTCTATATTCAAATTTGGGACAGGAAATTTAAGGATAATTTTTAAACATTTTTTTTTTAATGTACTGAGTCCAGAAAATTTCTACTCTAGGAAAGTGTGTCCTTTGTACACGCTAGTTTCTTCTCACAGAGTTGGCATAAGTACCAAACAAGATCCGATGAGAGAATGCAAATTATAAGAACTATACCGATGTCAGGGTTTATTATTATTATTATTCTCAGAAAAAAAATGTATCTGGGAAGTGCCAATTCAATGTTCCCAGGGTCATCTGTTTAGTTAAGTTACCTGGCAAAACTAAGGCAACATAAAATAAAATGCAATTTAATTGCAGACAGCATCACTACTTCCCTGGTATCTCCTCTGATAACTCCAAGAAAAACCTTAGATTTTGTTTGGGTAAAGTTGACCATTTTTCTCTTTTTTTAAAAACATGTTTATTTGTTTTTGAGAGAGAGATAGAGAGAGCAAGGGAGAGGCAGAGAGAAGGGGGGGACAGAAGATCCAAACTGGGCTCTGAGCCATCAGCACAGAGCCCGAAGCGGGGCTAGAACCCATGAACCTCAAGATCATGACCTGAGCCGCAGTCAGACGCTCCACTGACTGAGCCACCCAGGTGCCCCTAAAGTTGACAATTTTGCTATTGCAAAATTTATTTTTATCCCCTTCTTGCCAGAGAGGACTGTACTGTTCGTAACCAGAAATTTGACCTTTGCTACAAGTCCTTCAGCTGCCCGTGTTTGTTCAGGAGAATTTTCCTCTACAGTTGTCACATCAGTATTCGAGCAAAAGACTCGGGAGAACCAGTGACATTGAAACGGCTGTCCCTGCAGCTGGCCCACTCCTAAACCCCCTGGGTGGTGTGTGTTTTCTGGAACATGCTCAGGGAATTGGGTCTGAAAGCTGTGGCTTACAGGTGCCACGGGGTCCCACTGTATACTCTGAAGAGCTCAGGGCACAGTATTTTACACATAAGACATTATTTGGTAGTTTCAGAATCAGAAGCTTTAGGTGGGCTCCGTAAGGGTCATTTAATCTACTCTCTTTTCCTCAAGAAGTCACTCAACGTCTGTTTGTTCTGTATTGTGACTTAACTCTGTCAGAATGAGGACAGTCCAGTCGAAGCAGAGGAATGAAAACATGTAGTTTTCTCAAAGCCGCAGCCTTTCAGCTTGCACCTGGCTCTGTGTGAAAACCTCAAGTCCTTGCCATTTGCTTATTTAGCATCAGGAGTTGCATTAGCAGGGAGATGAGAGAGAGAGAGAGGAATAGAACACAAGACTGATCTTGGCTTTGTCGATGCCAACTACTTTATGGGCAGCTGTTTTCTGGGAGATGCCTCAGGGGCTCTGGCTTGAGAGGATCTAGTCTTTGAGGCTCTCTGAACTTCACATCTTTGCTCCCAAGACAAATAAAAGCTGAACACAAACTGTGGCAGAAGTTTGGATTTGGGAAGCATTGCTGAGAATGCCATAGTGCAAGGCTGGGCATTTCTGACACCCTTTCCGTTACAACCCTTCCAAGAGGCATTCTGCCTTTTGACCTTCAACTCTTCAGGAGGATCGCATGAGTGTTGCTGGCCACCCCGTTCAGATGAGGAAAGCTCGAGGCCAGCTGATTAGGGACAGGTCAGGACAGGGGGGTCAAGACTGTTCGTCCCCACATTAAGCAGCTTCACCAGCATATCCAGCTGCAATTTCAGAGACACATTTATTTGCAATCGTCATATAAATCTCCCATCTCTATACACGAAAACCAGAATTTTAAGAAAACAAAACTAGTCAGTCTTACATTCTACCTGCTCTGCCAAACAGAGTTTCAACTATTAAAAATTTTAAACTCACCTAAGAGATTCACATTCGTTTGTACATAAAGTTTTCTGTGTCTGGGAAAATTTTAGTGCTCTTAAGGTAGAGCTATAACTTATATTTACTTGATGTTTCTTTTCCAGGACAGTACAATAATCCCCCAATTGTAATTACTTAATTACTGTTCACTGCAAGAGTCGGATTATTTGTTTGAAATAACAGAACTCAACTCAAAGTGGCTTCAACATTAAGGTTATTCATTGGTTCATGCAATTGGAATTTCAAAGACAGGGAGCATCCAGGAACCGATTTACCCATTGGCTTGTTGGGGAGGAAGAAATTTACCTCTGTCCAAAGTTCTTCTAGCTGGGCTAAGAATTAAATTTACATGAGGCAGATTAACAGGAGAAAATCAAATTTCATTTCATTTGGGGAATCCATACAGACCTGCCATTCCAAATACAGTCAGGCAACAACACAAGGCTTGTGTAACATCCTGAGCTTGGGAGAGGGGTAGCTGTCTGAGAATACAAAGGGGAGGAAGATAGTTAGCAAGAACCTGAGAAGAGATGTTTGGAAAACAAAAGTTGCCCCGTTATGCAGATAAGTTTCTTAGGTAATAAAGAATCTCTTAATAGTTCTCTTCCTGGTACATTCTCTCTTTCCCCATGTAAATTTAGACAGTGGAGGGGGAGGTAAAGAGCTTTTTCCTGAATCTCCTGTGTTTTGATTGCTTTTGGTTGCTCAGAACAATTTTAGGTAGCAGAGGCAGCAGAAGAGTGTTGGGCCCATAAGTCAAAACAATCTTTACGCCAAGGTGGCCCATCTTGAGGTGATCTGCCCTTGGCCCCTAGAGGCTGAACACTGAAGCAAGGGGACAAGCTCTTCCTGATTCTAGACTCTGCTATCCCCAGTTTCTTTTTCTCTGTGACTCCCGGGATCTTAAGCAGATGGCTTGTTAAGACTCCATATTTCATTTGTGTCCTATAGATTTGCCCCCTGAAGCCTTTGTGAGAATTGAAATGATCCTTCCTGGAAGCCTCTCCTCAGGTCTGACCAGCCCAACTGCATCCTAACCCTGGTCCTGAACCTATTGTTGCCAGGTGGACTGGGGAGAACCTGGGCACTGGGGTTTTGACCCAGCCCATCCCAAAGATGTTGCCAAAGGCTCTTGGTCTCATCATAGGAAAGAATTCGAGGACAGACACAACACAGCAGATGAGTGACACAGGTAGGAAAGTTTACTAAAGCAAAATATGAGAGCAGGTGAGCTCAAGAGAGAGAGAGAGAGAGAACTGCCTCCTTGAGGTTTGGGTTTCTATCTTTTATCAACAGTTATTAACAAGGAAATGGAATATTCATGATTTGAGATGGGCATTTCTTGGAAGCAGGGTTTCATGCTTTTACTTTCTTATTTGGTCAGGGGTTTCCTGTCATCGCACCCACCATCTTAGGGCTGTTGTGTTTGATCCGGCTTCTCGTGGAGTGCTGCCAGGACAGGCCTCTGGCTTTCCCAATAGCTGGCTGTGACTTCCTCTTTGCTGGCCTCCAGGCATCTTGTTAGAGCCTAACTAACTGGGTACTCTAATACTGTCACCAACAAGATGAATAAACTTACTCATGTTGGATTAGACCAATCAGGGTCTACACCTGAATCTGGGATAATTTGGCTTCCCAGAGTTGCAGATGATGAAGTTTTGGACTGATGGGGGTGGGGTTCAGAGCTGATGGCCAAGAAAGAATTCTTAAAGACATCTTTGTTGTGAAAAGGTGGTTTAAATAAAGCAGGGGGACAGGACCCGTGGGCAAGAGCTGCGCTGGGTTTGCAAAGAATGACTGGTTTTATACTATGGACTTGGGGGAGGTAAAGTCAAAAGGGAGGCCTCTGGAAGGACTGTGATATGCTAAAGAGGACTCCAAGATACCTGAGGCCTAGCTGTCATCAAGCTAGGGTTGTTTTCCCTCTGGTAAGGCGTTAACATTAGGACGGTAGGGGGTTCCTGGAGGAAAGTTCTACTCTGTATGTGCCTCAAGTATTTGTCAATGGTCTGCAGATTATAAGGAAATTTAGTTCTATCTGCCATTTCCTTCTTGCCTTTGTTCCCCACGTCACTATGGAGGGGAGGAGGATACTAGGGTCTCCAAGTAACTGGGTCTATAGGTTTCTGGAGATAGATTGCCTTTTTCTTGTAATTTACTAAGATATTTATACATTGATGGAGACTCATGCCTGCATGACTGTGATTTCTATCAGTCAGCCATTTGTTTTCCCTTTCCTTGTTCTTGGGAAGCCAGGAGTGCCTGAGGAATGTCACACACATCCCACCTGGGGGAAGGGGGTGTTGTGTGCTAGGTTATACTTTGCCCTCAGCGTGCCTTATGCCCTCTCATCACAGGGAAGCCATCAGAAGTGGCTAAACAAATCCCAGAAGGAGAGAGAGAAATGGCTACTGAGCAGACCCAAAAAAGAATGACTAAATATGGCACAGCTCAGTGGCCATTCCATTTCATCAGCATTGGAATGAATGCCACGACTGGTCCTGTGTTTGTTCTGTGTGAGACAATGACCTCTCAGGATGGTTCCAGGTGATGGTGGAACAGCTCCCGGGAGCAACAGGCCCTAGACCAGACAGACCTGGGCTTGACCCCATTTTCTACTTACAAGCAACATAACATTGGGCAAATCCCTTAATCTCTCTGAGCACTGTACAAGTCTCTGTACAGTGAAGATAATGACAGCAAACTCAGGAATGCTGTTGTAAACATAAAGGAAGAATGTAAATAATATCCAAAGGTGATTTGGTACAAATCCCCGGCAGCTGGAAATACCATGGAAACGACAGAGCCCAAAAGATCTTCTGTTTCTAAGTCCTCTGCAGTGACTCCAAGGCCAGTGTAAATTCTCGCGTTGGATCACTTTGTAGAAAAGGGAACACCTTTAGTACACTGTGTGGAGTAGTTTGCCCTATGCTATAATCTTGTCGATATTAGACCCAACGTCAGGCCACCACACTTGCTAATCTTTGTAACAATTTTAGATGTTTTACATGTAGAGTGATCAAGAGGACATTCGTCTGACAAGTATTTATCGAACACCCAGTGTGCGTCAGGCAATTTCACGGGCCCTAGGGCCACAGCAATGATACAGATCACAGTTTAGTTTCCTGTAAACAGCATCCATAACAGGTGGGAAATTTTTGGTGATGCTTTGTGAATGGTTTGAAGTCTTTGAATAATTTTATATATTTTAAACCCTTGTCCACCATCAATGTTAACACAAAAGTCAAACAAAGGTGTCATACCGTTATCAATGTTATTTACTCAAGGACCAGAAATTGTTAGCAAGGGCTTAATAGAGCTCCTGTTCCTTGAAGGCTCACTTGAGCCAGGTCTGGGGCTAAGCAACTTCCAGCTCATTTATTCCTAAGGATAGGGCTTCCCTGGGAGTGGCAAGCTTGCCCTGGGATTTGCTAACAGAACGGGAAGGGCACTGGGGTTTGCTAGGGCTCGGAGGGGCTTGGGGCTGACCGGATAGCGAGAAGCAGAGAGTGGCGGGTAGGTGGGCAGACTGACTGTTAGGGCCGGTGCATCCAGCCTGAACATGGGCCTCTGGCCACGAGCTCTAGGGAAATTGCTTATCCTTTATCTGCTGACCTGGCAGCAAGAGTGTTTTCCTCGCAGACATGCCGTACTTGACATTTATCTTGCTTTCGGGATTGCTTCTTTACTCTCCGTGTCCTTTCCTTTATGTAGTCTCTTCCTTTAGACGGTTTTTACCTATCGGACGTGGCTCTGTTAACAGGGGCTGTTTGTGGGTTGTGGGGTCCACTGCAAACCCTTCGCACAAACATTGTGTCGCGATGGATCATTTAAGGAATCTCCCCGCCGCTGTTTTGCGAAGACGGATGGTAAGGTTTAAACACGTGGGCGGTGTCTGATGACACGTGAGAGGCACAATTTCAGTCATGTCATGACCTCAGGGGTCCCGGTCCTGCGTGGAACAGGGCAGAACTTTCCGGAACATCCACGAGCCAGGTGGTATTTGCCCGGAGACAGAGGAGGGCTGTCCCACTCGTGGACGTCAGCAGGCCGTTGACTTACATAATGGCCGGCAGGACAGATCGTTGTTGGTCCCGGGGTGCCAGCAACCCCTAATTGCCTCCTGTGGCTCCCGACACTAGAGTCTTATTTTCTTTTGCGGTTTAACTTGTTGGTTCATTTTTTTTTTTTTTAACAGAATTTTATTTCCGGGAAAGATGGGCTACACAACAGCCAACCACAGGAAAAGAGCAGGTGCCGAACCGTATGACATCTTCACGGACAGCTGACCCTTGAACCACATGGGTGCGTACTGCACGGGTCCACTTAGACTTGTTCTGGTAAATGCAGCACAGTACCGTGGACGTGTTTTCTCTTCCTTATGACTTTCTATCGTTAAAAAAAATTTTTTTTTAATTAATTATTTTGAGAGAGAGAGAGAGGGAGGCAGAGAGGGGCAGAGAGAGGGAGAGAGAGAATCCCCAGCAGGGTCCACACTGTCAATGCAGAACTTGATGTGGGGCTCGAACTCGTGAACCATGAGACCATGACCTGGGCCGAAATCAAGAGTTGGATATTCAACCGACTGAGCCAGCCAGGCGCCCCTCCTTATGATGTTCTTAATACCATTTTTTTTCTCTAGCTCACTTTATTTTAAAAATAGAGTAGATACCACATATAACATACAAATACGTGTTGATTGGCCGTTTATGTTAGCAGTGAGGCTTCCAGTCAACACTAGGCTGTTAGAGGCTCAGGCTTTGGAAAGTCAAAAGTTATATGCAGATTTTTGACTGGATGGGGGCGGGGTTGGTGCCCCCCATTGTTCAAAGGTCAATTTCTCCCATTTTTTTCTGTGCCCGTTTCAGGATAGTTACTTGGTAACAACACTCAAAAGTATCGGAATGCCAGGCTTGAACCAAAGGGCTCCTGGCTTACCTTTGGGTCTAATGTTCCATTTGTAGCAATTTGCTCATAAGCGTACAAAATATAAGTTATATTATTGATCATATTTCAGTTAAAAATCCGGCTGAATGAGTTCCTCTATACATTCTTTTCATGGGTTTTGTTTTTGCTTACTTCCTGAGATGTGATCTGATACTCTTCCACAAAATTCCCTGCTAACTGAAAATACCATGGTGCAACAGAGCAGGAAACAGGAATGATGAGACATATTCTTATACCCAAAGACAAGAGGAGAATAGAAAAGTGCCTAAGAAGAGGAGGGTGATTAAAAGAGCATTCATTAAGAACATTAAGGCTTATTTATGAAGGTCTTCTATTGTCTTCATTAAACGTTCCCATCTGGGTCCCCCCTCCTTCCCCCGCTCTGTTGAATGGACATATAATTGATATAAAACATTGTTTTAGTCCAGTGCGTACCACGTAATGATTTGATGTAGTTATGTTGGGAAATGACTACCTCAGTAAGTTTAGTTAACATCCATCACTACACATGCTTACAATTTTTCTTCTTGTGAGGAGAACTTTTAAGATCTACTCTCTCAGCAACTTCCAGATACACAGTACAGTTGTGTTCCCTCTGGTCCCCATGCTGTATACTACACTTCATCTTGTAGCTGGAAGCTTCTACCTTCTGACCACCGTCATCCATTGGGCTCACTCCCTACCCCCCACCTCTGGCAACTACCAGTTTGTTTTCTGTATCTATGAGTTCCGTTTGCTGACATGTCACACATCGGTGAGAGCAGACGGTATTTGCCTCACTCTGACGTTTCATTTGGCGTAATGCACTTAAAGTCCAACCATGGGGTAAATGGCAGAATTCCCTTTGGTTATGGCTGAATAATGCTCCAGTGTGTGTGTGTGTGTGTGTGTGTGTGTGTGTGTGTATCTGCGTACCACATTTTCTTTATCCACTTATCCATCGATAGACACTTAGGTTGTTTCCGTTTCTTGCTTATTGCAAATAATGCTGCAATAACCAGGAGGGTGCAGGTATCTCTTTGAGATAGTGATCTCATTTCCTTCGGATACGTACCCAGAAGTGGAATTGCTGGATCACAGGTAGTTCTATTTTTAATTTTTTTGAGGAACCATTCTTTTTTAATTTCAGTTTTTTTTATCGTCAGGCACGCAAAGCTTCACACATTTAGAGACCAGAATACAGAACTACTCTTGCCTACGTTTATGCATCCCTTATTTTTAATTCAGCAAATACGCACTGCATGCTTCCCCAAGACCACCCTCTGTGAGGTGTGGAGGTGGGGTAACAGTTCCTTAACTGTTTGTAGCCCCGGTTTTCTCATTTTCTCATTTCTCATTTTCTCTCATAAAATGAGAGTTGCTGCCTTCATTCATTAATGACAAACGTTTGCTTTTTTGGAGAATTCGAGTGCCCAACAGAGTGACCAGCGTGCCTCATGCAGGGCCTCGTATATAGCAGGATCTCCTAATGGCAGGATCTCCCATGGAAGGTCCCGGATGTTTTTCCAAGAGAATATGGGGTTTGGAACAAGGGGGTTATGGGTTCCCGATTCCATACTGATCATGTGACCTTAAGCAAGTTCTCTGTTTTTTGGTATTCTTCCTTAAAAAGTGGATATAATGAGGGGTGCCTGAGTGGCTCAGTTGCTTAAGCATCCAACTCTTGATTTCGGTTCAGGTCATGATGTCACGTTTTGTGGGATCAGACCCTGTGTCAGGCTCTGTGCTGACAGTACGGAGCCTGCTTGGGATTCTCTCTCTCCCTCTCTCGCTGCCCCTCCCTGCTTGTGCACATGCTCTCTCTCTCTCTCAAATAAATAAACTTAGAAATAGTTATAATATTTACAGAGTGTTCTTGCAGGAATTAGATATAATGTGAGAGCAAAGGCTTAGCACAGACACTGGCTGGAGACAAGGCACTCGCTCAAACATCAGGTTACTCTGGAAGAATGTGAACATACGCTTTTGCCTCCAAGTATCCTCCCACTGACCCTACTATTGTGCTTAAAAAGTCACACCGTGCAGTCTTTTCTGTCAAGGCACTAAACCACACATGGAAAGTACTAAAATGATCTGTGATGAGGATTTTGATCAGTTATCAGCGATTAATGCTGGAGTTTTCTCAGCAAGGCGCAGCAGATCTCAGAGCTCTGAAACTCAAGACGTGGGCAGGGGGTCCCGAGGGTGCCAGGGGGATGGAAGGGGCAGGGACGTACTGGGAAGTGGGAAGCCTGCAGTTGTGAGCGTGGAGGCTTCGGGATGCAGAGCCGAGGTGGGGAGGCTTGACGATGGAACGTGGTCTGGTACATTCTGTGTCTCAGGGCAGCCTGGTGCACCCAGCAAACCATGCCACGGCTCCTCACATCAAGCCTGTTCTTGGAAGCCACTGAATCAGGCCACTTAATCAGGTCCCACAGAATCTGAGAAACACAGCTCTACAGGAAGGGTCCGCCTCGTGCGGACACATCGTGGGTTCTGCTTTGGAGTATCCTGTGGCCCGGAGCTGGTGCTACATCGCTGGAGGTGCTCTGGTGTCAGAGCTACGGATTCACTCATTCATTCAGTTCGTGTCAAAGGTCTAGCCTGCGCCCAGCTTGGTTCTAGGGATCGCGCACGTTCTCTTTGAGCTTTGGCTGCCGTGAAGAAGCACACAGTGAATATGGAAAGGCCTGAGGTGCAGGAGGTGATCAGTGTCTCTGAAGACAAGTGAAGCCACGTCAGCCAGGGCGCCCTCTCCCACCTGGTGTTGGAGGAAGGCCTCTGGAATAAGGCAGAGGCACAAGGAAGCGGAGGCACAAGGACACCTGTGGGGAGGGGCAAGAGAAGGGCCTGGGGCTGGACCAAGAGGTAGGCCCTCCGGGCCACACGGCCAAGACCTGGAACTGCATTCGAAGGGTCAGGAATCCACGGAAGGATTCCTAAGGTAGAACCTTCCTGAGGTAGAACGGAGTTTGCTGATGCATTACCTGTACCGTTGAGGGATGGGGGCCTGGGATGTTACTGCCCCCAAGACGTTTGATGAGCGAACAGGAGACATAACTAGCTGGTTTCCCAGAACCCCTCTGGGTCCCTCTACCACTAACCACCCGTGTGAACCGGAGCTTCTCTGTCGTCCCTCCTCTTCGCGACAAGGGTCAAAACACCACACCTCATACCGAAGGACGACACCAGACGACGCAAGTCCGGGACCCACAAGGGCTCAATCACGAGAATTGTTCATCACCCCTAGTAGGCATATTTAGAAATGGAAACGGTTGTAACTTAAGTATTAATCACAAGTTAAATGCCAGCATGTCGCATGGACGTAACTGAAGAAATGGGCACAGGCAAGGGGAAAAAGCGTGGTCTTCCGACGTAAGTTTATTCTGATACATGACCATGAGAATAAAGATGCACAAAAGACCGAAAGGAAATAGTGGGAAATGCGTCCACATTAACAAACATCCAGGGAAACTTGTCGGAGTCTGTGAGCAAACGGGCAGCACCAGGTGTGCCTAATTAATCTTTTGTTCCGATTCCTGAATGCAGAGCAGGAATCGGCTCTTTAGAAATCCTCTTTGCCCGCACCGTTGACGCGGCTGTGGCCGGGTGCCCTCCGTCTGAAGTAATCAAAAAGCCCTCACTCCGGCGGCAAAAACCCCCTCCTCGAAAAACAATGCCGAGCTGTTAGAAAAGAAGCGCCTGGACAAGAGGGGATTAAATACAGGATCTCTGTGAGGTAGGTTTTTCGGGGTTTTCATGATGAAGGACGCGATGCTCTATGATTGCTTGGCCTCTTCTGCCTGGCGAGATCAGCGGACAGCTCTTCCCGGAAGGGGTGCCTGGGCGGCAGGCCCGGAGGGCGGGGAGGAGCCTGGAGGGTGGGGAGGAGCCTAAAGGATAGGGAAAAACCTGGAGGACCTGAGGGGCCTGGAGGATGGGGTGGGGCCTGGAGGGTGGGGAGGGGCCTAAAGGGTAGGGAAGGGCCTGGAGGACCTGGAGGGGCCTGGAGGACTGGGAGGGGCCTGGAGGGTGGGGAGGGGCCTGGAAGGTGGGGAGGAGCCTAAACGGGTAGAGAGGAGCCTGGAGGACTAGGAGGGGCCTGGAGGGTGGGGAGGGGCCTGGAGGGCAGGGCTGGGCCTGGAGGATGGGGTGGGGCCTGGAGGGTGGGGAGGGGCCTGGAGGGCAGGGCTGGGCCTGGAGGATGGGGTGGGGCCTGGAGGGTGGGGAGGGGCCTAAAGGGTAGGGAAGGGCCTGGAGGACCTGGAGGGGCCTGGAGGACTGAGAGGTGCCTGGAGGGTGGGGAGGGGCCTGGAAGGTGGGGAGGAGCCTAAAGGGTAGGGAAGAACCTGGAGGACCTGGAGGGGCCTGGAGGACTGGGAGGGGCCTGGAGGGTGGAGAGGGGCCTGGTGGGAGGGGTGGGGCCTGGTGGGAGGGGTGGGGCCTGGTGGGTGGGGTGGGGCCTGGAAGGTGGGGAGGGGCCTAAAGGGTAGGGAAGGGCCTGGAGGACCTGGAGGACTGGGAGGTGCCTGGAGGGTGGGGAGGGGCCTGGAAGGTGGGGAGGAGCCTAAAAGGGTAGGGAGGAGCCTGGAGGACTGGGAGGGGCGTGGAGGACTGGGAGGGGCCTGGAGGGCAGGGGTGGGGCCTGGAGGGTGGGGTGGGGCCTGGAGGGTGGGGAGGGGCCTAAAGGGTAGGGAAGGGCCTGGAGGACCTGGAGGGGCCTGGAGGATGGGGAAGGGCCTGGAGGGTGGGGAGGGGCCTGGAGGGTGGGGAGGGGCCTGGAAGGAGGGGAGGAGCCTAAAGGGTAGGGAGGAGCCTGGAGGACTGGGAGGGGCCTGGAGGGTGGGGAGGGGCCTGGAGGGTGGGGAGGGGCCTGGTGGGAGGGGTGGGGCCTGGAGGGTGGGGTGGGGCCTGGAGGGTGGGGAGGGGCCTGGAGGGCAGGGCTGGGCCTGGAGGATGGGGTGGGGCCTGGAGGGTGGGGAAGAGCCTAAAGGGGCCTGGAGGATGGGGAAGGGCCTGGAGGACTGGGAGGGGCCTGGAGGATGGGGTGGGGCCTGGAGGGTGGGGAGGGGCCTGGAAGGTGGGGAGGAGCCTAAAAGGGTAGGGAGGAGCCTGGAGGACTGGGAGGGGCCTGGGGGGTGGGGCGGGGCCTGGAGGGTAGGGCTGGGCCTGGAGGATGGGGAGGGACCTGGAGGATGGGGTGGGGCCTGGGGCTGCTTGGCAATCTCGTTTGGACAATGTGGTTTTACAAGTCTGGCAAGTCTTCAAATGTGAACTTTACCTATGTAAATAAAGCCATCTGCCTGGTCCAAAGTTTTCTTTTGTTTTGTGCTGAAGTGATTTCTTAGGAAAATGACTAAGTATTCAGCTGTTCCAGGAGAAACAAAAAAAAATAATGCTTTCTTTTCCTTTTTTATCTTCAAGGAAAATTACCATTTCAAAATTGAAGGGTAAAGAAAAATCTACAGAATTCAAGTTCAGCAGAGTGTAAATTATGATTTAACAAAAACTAGGGCAGTTTGAGAATTTTTGCATTTCTTGAGTTTTTAAAGTGTGGTGCCACCCAAGGTAACTAAGAAAAACTATTTTTATTTATTTTATTTTTTTCTGTTACAGTCGTCATCTTTATTTGTAAAAATCCAGATGTAAAATGTATTCATTCCGTCATTCCAAGTTTTCCTTTTTACAGAAACAAAAAAGGCACATAAAAACCTTCTGTGCTGTCATTCCCATGGACTAAGTTTGTCAGGCAGTCCTCCCCCCTCCCCGCAGAAAAACTATTTTTAATCGTGTATTTATAAAAGAACCGTGTCACATGTAATTTATCTATGACTTTACAAATCCCTATAACTATAATTAAACATGGAAATAATGATTTGCTGCACTCCCGCATTGAAAATTTATAATTCCTGTCCCTGAAATGATACATTGAAAAATTTTTAAGTCCGTTTGTAAAATGACTGAGAGACTGTTCTCACACTCCTTATTTTTACAATGACAAAGTTGTCACTGTCACCGTTGAGGGGAAGTGTCAGCACAGATTTAGGGAGGCCATAAATCAAACATAGGAAGCCATGGCAAGCTGCTCAAATGAAAAGCAAGACCATTTTCACTTTCAAACTGAAATTAGCTTATGCTAAACTTCAATTCGAAATTAAAAAGAACTAAATTTTTTGTTAAACTCGAAATGTCAAGCTTCAAAGGTGTTACTGAAACTTAATTCCTTTTGGAAATTACATTATGCTGATAATATAAGGCTTGGAATAAAATAGCAAAAAAATTATTTATAAACAAAAGTACTTTTGAACACATCCAGATTCAGTTATTCGGATTAAAATTTTATGTATCTAACTTCTTTATCAAATGAAAGTGACAAATAGACAATTTGGTAACCTATTTGAAATTGTTTAAATTTTGTCAGCTTCCAAAGAGGAAGAATGCTTAATTTAAAAAAAAAGAAAAGAAACTATCAAGGAAAGTGTTTTTCGATGAGGTTTTTCAAATCTACCTAGAAATCATCGTTCTAAAGTTTGTTGCTCCTGCTGGATTTGACACATTGTTTGGCCAGAACGCTGTCTGGTTATGCTGTTCATGAACTTTTGTAAATCATGCCTTGCACCCTTCTCAATTCCAATGCTTTATAAAGTAGAGAGAAAGCTGAAAGAAGAAAATATCACAGTGAAATGGATAAGCTTCATGCCTTAGGAAATCCACATCACCTTATGGGCATATAGTTACTGAGTGGGAAAAACTGTTAAGAGCTATTATAGCATAGTTTTGAGTACTATTTAGAAGTGGCACCATAGACAGAAATAAAAGAAAAATGAAGCGTTACAGAGATAATCTTGAATCCATCCATTACGATTTTTAAAAGTAAATCATTCACAAATTTTCACGTGCTACTAGTAACAAATGGTTTGATGTCACTAGGATTTGTACATTACAATGGAGTCCAATATGTCAGCATATCTGAATTTCATGGGTAAGAACCATTGGTTTAGACCAGTCCTTTGATCATTATTTTCCTTAATTTCCCTTTCTGTAGTGTGAATCTCGAGATCTTTTTAGCAAGTGAAGCAGTTGGTTTCACTATTGAATATTGAAAGACTCACTACTGAATGTTGATTATTGAACATTTTTCCTTTTGTCCAGCTGAATTTTTAGATGCGATTTAACTCTTTTTTTCCTTATTCTTTCCTCTGAGAATATTCATGTAGGGCAGATAAAGAATAGACGTTATGGACCAAAACAACTGAAAAATTCTTAAAGATCATTTGGTCTAGTCCTCTCGCTCCAGTCTACACTTTATAAGCTATTTAGATATAGTCTGTGGGGGTGCCTGGGTGGCTCAGACCGGTGGGCGTCCGACTTGGGCTCGGGGGATGATCTCTCAGTCCCTGGGTTCGAGCCTTGCCTGTGGTTCTGTGCTGACAGCTCGGAGCCTGGAGCTTGCTTCGGAATCTGTGCCTCCGTCTCTCTGCCCCTCCCCTGCTCACACTCTGTCTCTGTGTCTCTCAAAAATAAATAAATTTTAAGAAAAAAATTTTAAAAAGAAAGAGTCTGTGTTATGTTTAGTGCTTTATGTAACTTTCACTTTATTTGCTTCATAAATTTATTTATTTATTTAATTTTTTATTTCAATTTTAATTAGTTAACATACTGTGCAATATGCTTCTTTATTTTATTTTTTATTTTTTTTACATTTTTTTTTAACATTTATTTATTTATTTTAAGAGAGAGAGAACATGAGCAAGGGAGGGGCAGAGAGAGAGAGAGGGAGAGAGCGAATCCCAAGTAGGCTGTGCTGTCAGTGCAGAGCTCAAACCCACAAACTGTGAGACCATGACCCGGGCTGAAATCGAGAGTCAGACGCTCAACCCCCTGAGCCACCCAGGTGCCCCTGCTTCATTATTTCAAAGCAGAAGGAAATGTCTTGCGTGTGTATGAGGCAAAGTTCTCTCTCTGTAAGGCATTTCCCAGTGTGAGTGTTGTACTTCCTGCCCTTAAATAGCACACACAGGCTAAGATGTTGCCATCAGTGAACTCAGAGTGTGTTGTGCCCACAGCTAGGGTAGGTGGTATGTAGTGAAAGATGAGCCCAGGAAGATAAACCGGGTTGGATTGTGGAATGCATTTATCAGAGACTTAAAAAATTTTGGGTGAGTGCCCTGTCCACATCAGTGTTTGCTCTAGTAGTAGGAGGGTTGAAATGCAAAGAGGTCAGCAGGTCAATTAGCAGGTTCTTGCAAAATCGAGGCAAGAGATTGTGGGGGCTCGAACCAAAGCAGTTAAGACGAGAATGGGCAGGAGGAAACAGATTTGAGCGAAATTTATTTCCTTGGGTGAAATTTGTGGGATTCTATGGCAAATTCGATGTTGAGTCAAAAGGAAAGAGAAGGATTGAAACCTTTGCCAAGTTTATCCTGGGCACGTGATGATTATAGGAAGGGGATTGGGGTAGCATATTCATGTGAAAATTACCAACAAAGTGCAATGTACTACCATACGTCGAATAAGACTTTGAAATGTTATAAGCCACAAGCATTAAGGTTTACCAACCCTATCCAAATTGTAGTCAACCCCCAAGCACTTTCTCTACCATATTTCACTTCTTCATCTAGAGGAGCTCTCTGCACATCTCAAAACTCTGCCTTATGGAGAGAAATTTAGGTCAGGTCCTGCAAGAGTAATTAGCACAAAGAGCAGCTTTTACTAAAAATAAAATAAAATAAAATAAAATAAAATAAAAATAAAAAATAAAAATAAATAATCTTTATTTGGTCCATTATCACGTAGAATTTGTTAGAATATACCATTGAAATCATGAAAGAGTGTTATTCTGCAAGCCGTTTCTGGGTTTAATGAACAGGCTTCAGGTTAAGGAAACCAAGTACATGGCCCGTGTTGCCTTCTGACCTACTCACTCATTTCCCAAGTGCTTGGCGATTATCTCCTGCAAGCCTTCCCTTCATTGAGAACAAGTTCACTCTGCCTCTAAAATATGTCAATGTTTATTGAGTATCTATACCATTTTGACAATTTGGGGAGAGCATAATATAGGTTATACTTTGATAGCTATGCAAGTTACTGGCAATTTTACCTAGTGTTAAAAGCGGGTTCTGCAGGATGCTAGAAGACCAGACGCACCGGTTTATGTTGTTCACTTGTTTAACGTGTTCACATGTATTTAGGTGTCGTTATGTTAATTTCCATACTTACCTAAAGGTTGGACCGTTTCAAAATGTCTTTATCAAAGTAGTCATTGTCTACAATTCTCTTGAGCTGAATTAAAAAAAAATGTATAAAGGCTCATTTTGATTATTGGATATCATATTTACTTTCTTGCTTATGATGGAATTCTCCTTCCTAACAATGTAGCTGAAAAGATAACTTTGTGCATGTAAACCAATGCAAAGTTGCTCATGCAAATGTTTTTGAACTTGCTAGAGCATTTCTCTGGCTGATTTGACTGCTATTTTGGTTTTTTTGTTGTTGTTGTTCCTGTTGTGTTTTATTGATGCGCTAGGGTTCCAACTAAATTTCCAGAAGTCAAGTACACTTAAGGTTTAACACACCTCAAAGTTATTTTCCTGGATTCTAAAATTACATACTGTCCACTGAAAAATTCTAATCTGAAAGATGTTTCAAAGACATTTCAGAGAGCATTTGGAATTTCAAGCCAAATTTCAGAACTGCTAATAGTCTGGGAACTGATTTGAGTCTTTGCCAAGAAGTGCTATAAAAGTTGACCTTTAAAGTTCTACAAATGTTCAGTTACTTTTCTACTCTTTCTGATTGTTGCCTAAAGCAGAAGTGAGGCATTTTTAAGGAGTCTCACCAAGATGTTTTGAAAGAGATCTCTATCTTCTATTATTGTTCACTTTATTTCTATAGCAACAGGGTTCTGAGTATTTGCTTTTCAAATATATTTGGTTACGGGTATTAATAGTACCCAGAGCTGGTACCAAACTTTTTAATGCTAAAGCTAACCATGAACACCTGTCCCACACTCTAACGATAATAACTTTACATTGTTATTACATTGTTATTTTCCAGACTTCATAAACAGGACAATACAAAATTGTGATTGAATAGAGGAAAAAAAAGGTTACCGTATTTTTGGTAAACAAATCTAGCTCCTGAATGAAAGTCATGTTACCACACAGTTGACACTGCTGATGTCCATTTTTTTATAGCCATCTTGCTAGGAATGGCATATTTTAAGTTTGTTCAATTTTGATGGCTATTTTTAAATCCATGGAATCTAATTAGAAGATCCCAGACTAAATTCTTTGGTTTGGCTTTTAAGAATTTTCCCCAGTTCATTTGTTTCTTATTGTTGTTGTATTTAAATCAGAGTCTCTAAGAGCTAGTTTTGAAAAATAAAATTAACACAGTTTTTATAATCTTGCCAGAAAAGTAGTCTCAGATTTTTAAAAAATAAATGGTCAGTAAATTTTATTAGAGATGTCAATAAATATTTGCCATTTAGCTCTATCATTCATACTTAACACTGAAGCTGAGTTAAAAAAAAAATTCTATTTTTTGAAAAACAAAATCCCATCTTTAACATTTTACCCCCAAGACACTCGGGGCACATTTGGATCAACTTGGATGGTGGCTAATAATCTTATTTACAAAGGCAAATTTATCAGCAGGCAGGAGACTGAATCTTTTATACAACACAAGGAAGTTTTTAGGCATTTACTTCCTCAATTCTTCATTTAACTACAAAACAGCAACATTGGTCTATTTTGAAGATAAGAGAGAAAGGGATTTTTATATCGATCTAACCAGGACATGGCTGAAACTAGTTTGAGAAACACTGTGTCCAGAGACCACATTGTAATAACCGGGTGTGGGTTTTGTTTGCTTTTGCATTTCCACGAATGCTCATTTCTAAAGAAAAATTATCCTACCTAGTTTACTCGGGTCCCAGCTTATGTGTGGAATTCACTTCCTCGTTAAGAGTTAAATAACGAAAGGTAGTGTAAAAACTAATGCTGTGCCCAATACTGCAACAAATAGTGGGTTATAAATGGACGCTTTGGTGTGTTTTTTCTGAGGGGCTCGGGCAACCTCCCTCCCCAGAAGGCTCTGGTCTACAGCTGGGGACATGCCGATACCAGGGTTTTGTACTGACATCTCTCCTCTTGGGTTTTCAGTCACCGTGTACCATTGGACAATAATACCTTTGAGGAAGTAGGGGAACCTACGGCAGAGATACCAAAGAACAATTAAAACACTTTCGACCTGCCTGTAAGATGACAGTAGATTCTAATCTTTACAATAATCACCACTCGTGGAAAAGACGTTCAAGTTTTCACCAAAAGATATTACTTAATTTCCGATCCAGGCTCACCCAGAGAACAACGCAATGCAAACCACCTGCTTATAATAAATAAATCTGGGTACATTAGCATGGAAGTTTTGAATATGAACAAACGGAAAAAAAGAGAAGTTGCTACCAGACTAAAGTTGCAGTCACGTGGTTTCAAAGTTTGTGGAAAGTCGCTTTTTTTTTTTCTCCCCCCCCCTTTTTTTTTTAAATGTTCTGTGTTGTGTGTCAACGTTTTAGATGTGATTCCTTCCAAGTTGTCAGACTACGTTTCCCTCCAGCTGGTTTGGAGCTGACTTCCCCACTTCCTTTACAAGTAAGATTTTCAACCATTTTAAAGAAATTCTATACTGGCTTTTTAATGCAAAATTTGGATGGATGTAATGCTATGGTGTCCTTGCTAAGAATTCTCCTCGTGCTGCCTTTCATTTTCTTTTCGACACAAATCGATGAGGACATTTAAAAATTGTACTGCCTGTGTAAAAAAAAAAAAAAAAGGTCTTAATTTTTAGCATAAGGTTAATGATGTTTGGTTTGGGGAGCTTCTTTTTGTCTTGGTTAGTTTCGACTAGTCTGTGCTTTTAAAGAGAACTTAATAGACGTAAGCTCTCAGGAGCCTCAGGATTGCTCACATTTGGTAACTGAACTAGGTGTGTCCACAAAAGGCTTTATTCCTACCCAAATACCTGATCCATACCGGGGGGCGGGGGGTGAGACTTAAAACTTTGCTACTCGTACTCAGTTATGAAATGTATCTTTTTCCAAATCTCGGAGAGTCACTCATAGAGCTGTTCTGTGTTACTCACCAGCACTTTGTGCCACGGGCTTCTTAAAATCCCGGGACACAGACGAAGGCACGTCCCCGGGACCTGGTCGTGGGGGTCCCCTTTGCCCCCGCTTCCCCTCCCTGCTCGTGCTTGAGACACAAGAGCCCGTTCTAATCCTCATGCTTGTGCGTCTCCTCACACGTGTGCTCCGGCATCTCAGAAATCTGTGTTTTGGCTGTTCCCCTAAAGTTATGAACCCCCTGGGACAAATACCGCCGTTGTCTTCTTTAAAATATTTTCTCCCTTTCTACCTATCCTGAAATGCTGCAGTGTTGCATGAAAAACAGACATCCAAAATATTACTGCTAAAAGAATGAAATTACAGGTCTCTTGTTTTGTAGACGGTAACCGTTATTTCTTGTATTATAAAAATTCTCTTAGGCTCTGAGTTCTGTTTATTAATTTCTTGGTTCGGACAGTGTAATATCTGCTCTTAATCCACGTAGAGGTCGTGACAGAAATATCTTGTGTCTTTTGCGGAAGAAAAGGCATGAGGCGACTACTTTTTCCTTAAAACAATAACCCACAAATCTAGTTGGTAAAGACTGTATGATGTATGATCATTAACACTCATTATTAGTAAGTCTTTTCTTTTTTCTTATAATGTTTATTTATTTATTTTGAGAGGGAGAGAGAGAACAGGCAGGAGGAGAGCAGAGAGAGAGGGTGAGAGAGAGAATCCCAAGCAGGCTCCGTGCTGTCAACGCACAGCCCGAGGCGGGGCGCAAAGTCACAAACCATGAGATCATGACCTGAGCCCAAACCAAGAGTTGAATGCTTAACCCACTGGGCCACCCAGGCGCCCCTCGACAATCATAAATAAAATGATACCAGAGGGAAACTCATATCCAGCAAAAACTGAAGACCAGCAGAAATGGCAAAAGACTAGGTAAATATAAAAAAGACCATTTTAATGCTCAATTTTTTAAAAATACAGATGATTGTTTCAGGGCACCTGGGTGGCTCAGTCAGTTTAGCATCCGACTTCAGCTCAGGTCATGATCTCACAGATCCTGGATATGAGTTTCCCTCTGGTATCATTTTACTTCAGGCTGAACAAAATTCTTATTCAAAAAAGTTATATTCTTATAACTTTCTAATATATTAGAATATCTTGTAGAATATCTTGTGACGTGCTCTCTGTCAACAAATCCTTAGTTTTTGTCTCTTCTTCCTCTTCCTCCTTTTCCTTCTTCCTCATCAATATCTTTATTTTAATTTTGGAGGATATTTTCACTGATTTGACAGCTTTTTTTTTTTCTGACTTAAAAGATTTTATCCCACTTTTTTTTTTTTTTTTTTTTTTTGGCTTCCTTAGTTTCTTATGTGAAGGCAGTGATCATCCAAATATTGTTCCCTTGTAAGTAATGAATTGTTTTTCTCAGGCCACTTTTAAGATTTTCTCTTTGTCTCTGAGCTTCTTGAATGTAAATTCATATCTTTCACTAAAGTGAGAAATTTAAGACCATTATTTCTTCAAACAATTGTTCTGGCTCATTCTCTGTCCTCTCTTTCTGAAATTGTATCATATGCAATTATAGTATATTAGACTTTTGGATATTGTCCCACTGGTCTTTGAGGATTGTGACCATGTTTTTGTCTTTTATTCAGGTTGGTTAATTTCTATTGCTATGTTTTCAAGTTAATTGACATTTTCTCTGTCATCTCCATTCTTCTGTTAAGCTCATTCAGTGACTTTTTTTAAATTCCAAAAGTAAAAATGGTTTAAAGGGTTCTATTTGATGCTCTATATTTTTTATTTTTCTGCTGACCGTTCCCTTCTTCCCATCCTACTAGAGGTACATAGGTGTCTGGAAATCATTTCGGGTTCTTTCCTTCTTTCTCTCTCTCTTTCTCTCTTTTTTCTTTCTCTCTTTCTCTTTCTTCCTTTCTTTCCTTCTTTTTTAATCTTTCTTTCTTTCTTTCTTTCTTTCTTTCTTTCTTTCTTTCTTTCCGTCTCTCTTTTGTGGAACTATGGCTTTATTATCCTGCTAGTGCTGCTGCACTTCTGTGGGCAAATTTCCACATAGAGAACTACACTCCTACTCACTACTTTCCTACTGTCTACGGCATACTATTTATCATAATTGGATATCAAGTATTTAAGATGTGTGTTTTTAAAATGGAGTACTAACGCCTGAAACTAATACAATGTTTTATGTCCATTATATCTCAAAAGCAAAAACAAAAACTGAGGCTTGGAAATACCATCAATCACATCTGCCAATGTGGAAATTACCTCAAACAAACAAATAACCAAATAAAATCCTCATGCTACTGTTTTGTAAATGATTATGATGAGGTTAACAGTGATAAACTTACAGGGAGGGACTCCCCTACCTCTCATTGAGGTCATTCAATTGTTGAACCATTACTGATTTCCTGGATCTTCAATCCAGGAGCAAAGAAGCATAGAGTCAGAGAGAATAGAGGGGACAGGGGGTGATGTGTGGCTAAGGGGCCATGGGTTTTAGGCATAGCCGAATGTAAGTGACCACTGTTTAATAATAAATTTGTTATTGTTTTTCTCAGATTGGTGTTATCTGATCTATCAACAGATCATTCTCACGGATTCTGATGCTTGTAGGGGTACTAGAAGCAGGGTTTATATCATAATTATTAGCCTAGGGGCATGGAAGGGATATCAGTGGGGGATAGCAAAGGAGAAAGTGTTATGTGCACATATACTATGGCCATTATAAGCTTCCTCTTAAAGAATGACCAAGATCTTGTTCTGCTTATCATATTTAATAACTAGATTTCTAATAGTATGAAATCTCATTTCTTATATTTGATTTGTACCTTATTTGGCTGGAATATATTTCTAATTATTTTTCTTAAGGACACATCAGGAATATATTTTCTAAGCCCTTTCCTTTTTAAAATTGAGTTAATTCATATGCCATAAGATTTATCCCATATGTATACCCTGAAAGTGTACAAATTAATGGTGTTTATTATATTTACAGAGTTGTGTAACCATCAGCATTATCTAATAGAATTTAGTTCCAGAATATTTCCAACACCCCCTAAGGAAACCCTGTACCCATTTGTAGTCACTCTGCATTTTTCCTACCCCTAGCCTTTGGCAACCTCTAATCTACATCCTGTTCCTACAGATTTCCCTATTCTGAATATTTTACAAATAAAATCATACAATATATGAATTTTATATCTGACTTCTTTTACTTAGCATAATGTTTGCAAGATTCAACCATGTTGTATCATGTATCAGTGCTTCGTTTCTCTTTACGGCTGCATAATATTCCCTTGTATGGCTATACCACAATTTATTTTCCATTCATCTGTTGATAGACACTTGGGATTTCCACTTTTTGACTATTATGTACAATATTGCTATGAACATTCTCGGACAAGTTTTTGTGGGGATATATTCTTTCATTTCTCTTATGTATATATTTAGGAATGGAGTTGCTGGATTCTAAACCTTTTCTGAGAAATTTATCTTGTTCATGTCACACAGAGATAACACAATTAATGATCAAGTTTTTATAATTCTGTCTTTTAAAAACAAGATGGATTTTTTTTTGTAATCAGTACCTACATCTATGTGTGAAGAATTTTTCTCTTAAAAAAATTTTTTTTTAATGTTTAATTATTGTTGTGAGAGAGATACAGAATGCGAGCAGGGGGTAGGGCAGAGAGAGGGGGAAACACAGAATCTGAAGCAGGCTCTAGGCTCTGAGCTGTCAGCACAGAGCCTGACGCGGGGCTTGAACTCATGGACCGTGAGATCATGACCTGAGGCAAAGTAGGACGCTCAACTGGATGAGCCACCCCAAGAATTTTTCTCTTTATCATAAATTCAGATAGCCAGCCTATAAGGGGTGTCATTTGGGGGAGAAAAGAGATCACAATATACCTTCTGATTGCACTCTTTCTAGCAGCCTTTGTTTGTGTTGCAGGCATGTGTGTATGTTTTTGCAATAAAAAAATATATATTTGGGGGGGTGTCTGGGTGCCTCAGTCGGTTAAGCATTTGAGTCTTTATTTTGGCTTAGGTTGTGATCTCACGATCATGGAATCGAGCCTGCATTGGGCTCCATGCTAAGCACGGAGCCTGCTCGAGGTTCTCTCTCTTTCTCTCTCTCTCTCGCTTGTACATGTGTGAGCACACGCGCGTGCTCTCTCTCTCTCTCCCAAAATAAATAAATAAACATTAAAAATAAGAGAAATATACATCTGGTTATTCAAATTACCAACATATATTTCTCCTGTATGTTTGATCTTCATCCACATTTCTTAGCTCATGACCCCCCTGACCCTTGGGATTTCCGAAGTGTCAAGGGTGATTAAGGAGTCTTTTGTGCTATTAATTAAAGTGACTTTTGGACTCCACATGGGCGAAGGCTAGTTGCTAGGAGGACCAACCGTGTGAGTAGAGGGTTGACACTTTCCGTCTCCCCCTTGCCCCCCTTCCCTCCCACAACCTCTGTGTAGGAGAGAAGGGCTGGAAGCTGCATCAACCCATGGCCAATGACTTAGTCATGCCTGTGCCACGAAGCTTGTGTAAAAACCCATGAGTAGTGGGTCTGGAGAGCTTCCAACTCGATGAACACGCAGAGGTGCAGGAGCGGTGCTCCTGGAGAAGGCGTGGAAACTCTGTTCCCCTTCCCCCCACCTCACCGGTTGTGTTTCTTTATCTGGTTGTTGATTTGAATCCTCTGTCATATCCTTTAATAAACTGGTACATGGAAGCACATGTTGCCCCGAGTTGTGTGAACTGCTCTAGCAAATTAATCAGACCTAAGAAGGAGGCCATCGGAGCCCCCAGTCTGCAGCCTGGGGCTTGTGACTGGCTGGCGGCTAAAGGAGGGGGGGTGGAGGGCATTCTTGTGAAACTGAGCCCTTGACCTGTGGAATCTGATGCCATCTTTGGGAAGATAGTGTCAGAATTGAGTTGAATTCTCAGGAATCCTGCAGGTGTCTGAGAATTGCTTGGTGTTGTCTGTGGGTGTCGGCGGGGGGGATCCCCCTCTTAACGTTGGCATTTGGTCCAGGAACCCTAAAACAGTTTTTAATTTGTTTTCATCCACGTTACTTTTAAAAAGTGAAAGAGTGAGGGGCGCCTGGGTGGCTCAAGCAGTTAAGCGTCCGACTTCAGCTCAGGTCATGATCTCACGGTTCGTGAGTTCGAGCCCTGCATCAGGCTCTGTGCTGAGAGCTCAGAGCCTGAAGCCTTCTTCAGATTCTGTGCCTCCCTCTCTCTTTGCCTTCCCTTGCTCATGCTCTGTCTCTCTCTCTCTCTCTGTCAAAAATAAATAAACACTAAAAAAATAAAAATAAAAAAATAAAGTGGAAAAGTAAGTCTTTTTAATGCAAATCTTCTGAGATTCTGGTACTAGGTTTTGGACATAGTGTAAATTTTCATCTTTTCTGTTTTTTTCTTCTTCCGTATTATTTTCATGGGATGTCAAGAGAGACTGCGACAGGGACACATCTTCTTAAATAGATGCTGTTGAAACTAGATATTTGAGTTCCTCTTTTGTTTTACGAGTGTAGCACACATTCTGAGTCAAATAGTAGACCTATACTGCAAGGTTAAGACGGGTCCCAACAAACTGTCAAGAGGGAGAGCCCATTACTCAGGGTATATCTTGGACAATGGTCGCAGTATGCAGCTGCCACGGGATGCTTTGTTTGGCCTTATTCAACTGAACCTTACTGGGACCCTTTTATTGTAGTTGACCCTAGTTTTTAAAATCCCGCAAATATAAGCCTCCAGGATGGAATGGGAGTTTCTAGATTTGTAGCCACCAAAAGTCTGCCATTGTTTGAAAACAATACATTAAAAGGAACAAAGTAAGTGCATTATTCTGCTCTGTCCAAGGCATGATGGAAACAGGTCATGGAAGGAAAGGGCTTAGGAGGGTTTCTGACCGTTGACTGCAGAGCGGGACCTCAGCTGTTGGCTGTCTAACGTGACGGGTATCCTTTTCACAACTTTGTCTGAGACATTAAGTTCTTATTTAAATTTACTGAGCACAGTTATTTAGCTTTCCCACTAGGAGTATTTTGTTTTTAATATTCTCCTTCATTACATTAATATACGTCAAATGCAATGGCTATAAAAAGAAAATGCTTCTTGATTCTTCCCACAACTTTCCATGTCAGATATGTTATGTAATCTATATTTTGTATCACTGGAATGTAAACTCCTTGAAGAAGATATTCTTAATTTTTTTTTTACATCTGTGCATCCAAGGCCTCGTATTTACACTGCCTGGATCATTCCGTCTAGGTTAATGTTTGCTAGTTATTTCCAGCTGCTGGTCTTTCCTGCAGGCCCTGGGAATACAAGGTTACCAAGATAGCTGGTCATGTGACATACTCTGCCAGCTGTCCACCAGGGGACAGACCATGAAATAAGCTGTAGCATGAAGCTAAAATGCCATTTTAAGAATAGCCCCCAAGGGTACTTGGGTGGCTCAGTGGGTTAAACGTCTGTCTCTTGATTTCGGCTTAGGTTATGATTCATGGTCGAGATTGAGCCCCATGTTGAGTGTGGAGCCTGCTTAAGCCTCTCTCTCTCTTTCTCTCTCCCTCTCAAAAGTCCCCCTCCCTCTCTCTCTCTCTGTCTCAAAAGCACACACACACACATATACACACACATCACACTGCAAATGAGTGCTAGAGAGGAATTTATTGGACTCTAGAGCCCTTACTTCCGAGGGGGCAGATTATACCACCAAAGTAGCCCCTTAATCTGCCATCACTGCATATAACACCCTGTTGCTCACTTGCACTCTCCCTCTCTCTCTCTCAAATAAAAAAAAAATTTAAAAAAAGGGAGAGGGTGCCTGGGTGGCTCAGTTGGTTGAGTTTCTGACTCTTGATTTTGGCTCAGGTCATGATCCCAGGGCCGTGGGATCAAGCCCCGTGTCAGGCTCTGCTTTAAGCAGGGAGCTGCAGAAGATTCTCTGTCTCCCTTTCTCTCTCTCCCTCTTCCCCCTACCCTATTCTCTGTCTCGCTCAAATAATAATAATAACAATAGCCCCATAGCACCCTTAGGTGAGATAGAGCACAATGTTTACTGAGGTCTTGCTGGAAGAAGTGTCTATTGTGGTGAAATCTGAAGTCTGTGTGTGGGTCAGTCAGATGAAAAGGGGCAGGGAGGATGTGTCAGCCTGAAGGAAGGGCACAGGGAAGATTGGCAGGTTTGAGGGAACAAGACAAGACCAGGTGACAGGAAGAGGAGCAAGGGGGAGAGTGTGGTGCACAGCATGGAGGGGCCAGGCTCTGCTTAGGCCTAGGGGAGCCCCTGAGCCATGGGAGAAGTCGCGTTTTCTCCTAAGAGCAAGGCCATGCTAAGGGTTTTTAAGATGGGCTGTGCCAGGATCCAACTTACATCTTGAGAAACGACCCCTCTGCTTGTGGGGTGGACGATGGATTGGTGGGGGCAGAATAGGATGTGTAATGATCATTTGTCCTGATGGTGGCTTAAAATCTAGTGGTAGCAGTAGGCGGGGAGAAAAATGGATAAATGAATATTTAGAGGCATTCTGTTTGCAAGTAGCAGCAGAGACAGTTATGGTCCCCAAACTGAGAAAAGAAAGAAAAAGAATTTAAACAAATAAGAAAATCTCATTTTTCATAATCTTAAGTCATAAGTGATGAAAATAACCTGCAAAATGTGGTAATATAGTACATTCTGAGCTGGACGAAGGGAGAACACGGAGGTAAGCATATTTTTAAAATTTCATGGAAGGCCACATTTTTTAGCAGTGGGTGGCAAAAATCCGATGCATCCAATCAATGATCTCTTACCTGGGCCAGCATGGTCTGGAAGATTCCTGACCTCACTGCACATCCCAGAGTGGAAGGTATTAAGTGGAGGGAGCAACCCCAAAGACACCTCTACGAGGGACAGACTTTCAGGTGTCAGTCGGCATTGAAGTTGCCCTGCACGATATACACCGACATATATACAGTTATATACGTGTGAAGTTCAAATCACCACCCTCATGACACACAGGGTTTACTGTGTAATGAGCAGGCCTCCCCCCCCTCCCCTGCCAACTGAAGGGAAGAAGCAAGGAAAGCTGGGAGCGCAGAGCAGAGCTTCTGAATGGAAGTTTCTTGTGGCTCTTTTTCAATCTTTTTGTCCTCGTCATGTGTATATATTTTTTTCTCAAAGCAAATCACCGTAGCTTGGCTAGGACTAATGAATCCAATAAATTCTGAATAAACACCCAACAAAAACCCTAGTGTGGGACCTAAAAACCGAAAGAAAAAAGGCAGAAATATACATAACAGGAACGTGACAAGAACGCATAGGAAAGAAAACTGCTAAAGTGTAAATGCTTGATATTTCTTCGTAACCTAAAATGTATAACTTGAGTTTAGCCTTTTCCAAGAAGAGATGGTAAAACAGTAGAAGAAAATATAAACTGAGGTGGCGGTGGTCAGAAAAGCACTGGAACTAAAGACAAAACATTAGAAGTGAAAGTCACTCGTAAGCCGAATTAAAGATACTTTTTTGACCATGTATTTTTGGCCATGGAAGACATATACAAAATAATGTAAAAAGTATTATAATTAAAAAATATTTGGACACAAGTTGAATTATAGAAAGCAAAAATCAAAAACAAAAAAACAACTATGAGATCAGGGAGCCTGGGTGGCTCAGTCGGTTGAACGTCCTACTTTGGCTCAGGTCATGATCTCACGGTTCGTGAGTTTGAGCCCCGCGTTGGGCTCTGTGCTAACAGCATAGAGCCTGGAGCTTGCTTCTAATTCTGTGTCTCCCTCTCTCTCTCTGCTCCTCCCCTGCTCATGCTCTGTCTCTCTCTCTCTCCTTCAAAAATAAATAAAAATAACATTAAAAAAAAAACCCACATCTATATGATTGATATATATATTTTTTAGTTTATTTACTTATTTTGAGAGAGACAGAGCATGTGTGTTTGCATGGGTGTGTTCGTGAGCAGGGGAGGGGCAGAGAGAGAGAGAGAGAGAGAGAGAGACAGAATCTCAAGCAGGCTCCATGCTGTCAGCACAGAGCTGGCGGCAGGGGTTCAAACTCACAAACTGGGAGATCATGACCAGAGTGGAAATCAAGAGTTGGTTGCTTAACCAACTGAGCCACCCAGGTATCCCTCTAGCTGATACAGTTGATACTGTTGAACACAATATTTGAGAGTTCAAATACATAAAGACACATTAAGTGCTCGGAGAGGATTTGCTAGCACTAAACCTGGGGCAAACTAGGAATTTTCCGCACCTTGTTTTCTTCTTGAAAATAGAAATAATAGCAGTACCTACACTGTAGTGTTTCGAAGACCAAATTACTTAACTTAAATAAGGTATTCGGATTAGTGTCTGGAAAATAAGAATACTTTGATAACCGTGAGTTCTTTTTTTTTCCTTCTCTGCTTCCTCTTCCTCTTTTTACTTCTTGTCTCCCTTTTTTGTTTGTTTGTTTTTTTAATCATTACTACTGTTGCTATTAACAAGTCCCAGAAGTTTGGGCCAAAGAAGTAATAAGCTATAAAAAGATGGGAGGGAAGTGAGACAATTACCGTTATTTGCTGCCAAGCTGATCTACGTAGAAAAACAAAGACAAAAGAAATTCAACTAGGTTTCCAGATATAAGTGAACAGGCAAAAATCCATAAAGGTCGTGTATATCACCATTAATCACCTAGAAAATTGATAAAAATTAAAATGACAACAAAACTATAGAATTTATAGAAAACTGCCTAACAACCAACCACTAGTTTACAAACTATTTTTAAAGATTTTAGAAAGACTTAAAAAAGATATGTAGTATACTCAAGGAAGGATAACCGTAATGATCAAATGTTAGGTGCCCAAGGAGAAGAGCAGTGATAATAGAGGACCAGGAGTAATAAAGTAAATAAACTGATAAATAAACCAAAAAATAGACTAACCAAGTAAATAAACTCATAAAGTAAAATGACAGAGAGGCCTAGTATGACAAAAATTTAAGAGGAACTACAGAATATCATCTTTCAGTTCTATGCACCTGAGGTCTGCATAGCAACACAAATAAAATAAAAACAAAACAGAACAGAACATTTCAAAGACATAGTAAAGAAAAAAACCTTATTAAAGGATGCCTGAGCCTGTGGATTAAAATGGTGCCCAGTGTCCTAGATGAAAAAGGACAAAGCAGCCTCTAAAATATACTGGTAATGTTACGAGGCTGCAAGATTAAAGGCAAGGGCAGAACCCTGTGGGTGAAAACAAAGAAGATGAAACAGAGGGGGAAAGTCATATTGGGTTTAGACCTCAAAGCGACTTAAAAAAATTTTTTTTTAATGTTTATTTTTTTATTTTTTGAGAGAGAGAGAGAGACACACACAGAATCAGAAGGAAGCTCCAGGCTCTGAGCTGTCAGCACAGAGCCTGATGTGGGCTTGAACTCATGAACCACAAGATCATGACCTGAGCTGAAGTCAGACACTCAACTGACTGAGCCACCCAGGCGCCCCTTAAATTTTTTTTAATGTTTATTTATTTTTGAGAGAGAGAGAGACAGAGCATGAGTGGGGGGGGGGGAGCAGAGAGAGAGGGAGACACAGAATCTGAAGCAGATTCCAGGCTCTGAGCTGTCAGGACACAGCCCGACATGGGGCTTGAACTCACAGACTGAGAGATCATGACCTGAGCTGAAGTCAGACGCTTAACCCACTGAGCCACCCCGGTGCCCCCAAAGCAATTTTTCATGTGAAGAAATATTCGAGAAATGTTGAAGCATGTCTTTGGAAAGAAAGAATTTTTTATGGAGTTCAGTTCAAGTATAATTCAAGTGTAAAGGCAAGAGGCAGACAGATGTTTCCAGCTATTCAAAAACCCAGAAGATATAGTATGAGTTTTTCTTGAAGAAACTACTTGATGAAGACATCTAGCCAAACAAGAGGTAAAAGAAAAACAAAACATTAAAATGGAATTAAGGCTAAATATCCGCAGGAGCTCTGGAAGCAGGATTGAGTAAAAATATCATGCATCTCCACGATGTAGAAATAATAACAGAACCTATGAACCTACAGGCAGTGGGTTGGGAAGGACAAGGAACAGAAGGTAAAGTCTTTCCTTACACCGCCTGGTGAGGACAGAAGACAGCATTTTAAGCACATATATCAAATAAGAGATACTGAAGCACACCACCATTCAAAAGCAAGAAGTGCATAAAAGAATGGTTATTTAATCAAAATTAGGAAAAGAGGGGTGGGAGATGAGGTGGAGGAATTGTAACATGCAAGTTTATTGGTCTTTGACAGCGGGGAGTCAAGAGAAATGATCTTCCACTAGAAAATCAAGAAATGGAGCATAAACATAAATTATTGAAAGTTAAAACAGTGACCAAGAGAAGAATGAAAATCAGACTAAGTGAGCCAGCATGTGGAAGAAAAGGAAGTTGTGTTAGATAGTGGGATTTCAGAAACACTGATTTCAGGTGTGGTATCTATTCTTTGGGTCTATGTAATGGGGATAAAAGGAAACTTAACCTTCTCCTAATTTATGAGTGAATGGCAATTGTTTCCTAAGGAAAGCACCCGTGAGTGTCCTTGTAAAACATAAACTCTCCTTTGATATTAGGGCTTCTTGATGCGCAGAAGAAAGGACAGCTTCCAGTCAGTGAGCAGTTACTGCCTCTGAAGTCTTGTAACATAATAAAACCAGGAGACAGGTGTTAGAAGAGTGTGTTTTCTTTGGGGACGACAGGATGAAGTAAAATGAAAGGTCTGTAAGAGGTAACGAGAGGAGTGAAAAGCTCCTCTGATGCCTATAGATTTGGCTAAGTAGTCTCACTCATTAAAATATTTCTCAGATAGGCTTTTCAGATAACTAGAATGCCAGACTGGTGCATTCAGTGAGTGGAGGAAACGAAATCCCTGGATGAGATTCCTTTTTAGTGATTTTGGGATGGTTACTAGATCAAATATAGGATGTCTGATTAAATATGGATTTCAGACAAACAAAGAATGATTTTTTAGTTTAAGTATGTTCCAGGAAATACTTGGGACATTGATTTACTGATTGATTGATTATTGATTGATTACCTGGAATTACAGTTTCATTGGGGGGCCTGTATTGTTGTTTGCCTAACATGGCAACTTATTTGGGATAAATGAGAAGCTACTAGAGGAGACAAGAAAGAAAGGAATCCTCTTTTGGAAACGTAGCTAATGTTTTCTGAAACTAACCAAAATGATCAAATGCTTTGGAAATGTGTTTTTCTGAGAAACAAATGAGCTTTGTACTACATAAACACGAAGCCGTCCTGTTTGATCTTGGTCCCCATCCCGTGTCTCCATCCCCCCAGCTGGATGAAGCTACCATGGATGGTGAGAAGAGTGGGTGTTTTTTACGATTTCACAAGGTGACTTTTTCTTCTGCAACATGAATCTAAGTGCATCTTCAAGTTTTCACTCTTTGGCTTAATTGACTCTCTTCTTTAATCAATGGAACAAGTGCACCAAGATGGAGTCTCTCTTCTCTTTAAGGCAGTGCAATGTCCATTTTTTTCTTATGTCCCCTGGATACGTGTCAACAATGGAAGGCAAAGCCGAATGGATAATAGAGACAATTATCAAAATGCTAAAACCCTTTAAAGAGAATAAGGGATCTTTTTTTTTTTTAGTGGGAGGGGATATAGCTAGTTTTAGGGTGATCCTTAAGTTTTGCAACAACTCTCCTTTTTCTCCATGTGGCTTTGTCCCAGCACTTGGCTAAGTTGTTGTGGTCCTCAATCTATTACATCTTGAGATTCATGAAGTATAATTTGTCCTGAGCTCTTTCAGAGAAGTAATTTCTGGGAAGATCTATTAAGTGGAAAGTTGCTTCCCCTTCCTCCTGTTGCCACAGAGAAAGTACGGCGAGTAACACTATCTTCTTCACAAAAGTTATTTTGAGGATGAAATGAAGCAGTATTTATTAAATTGCTTTATAAACATACATATTCAAGTTGCAGACTGTTCTGTGAGCTGAGTGACAACAGTATTATGTTTTATTAAAGTTTTACTAAAGCCAAATTATTTTAATCATGAATCATAACTCTCCCAGGCATAGAGTTTGTGTCACATTTTTATAACCTTAAAATAACTAATTATTAATTGCTTGAAAACATTTTAATTATCAGCAATTTGTAAGACCACTGTGAGTTGCACGGAAACAGTCACAGTGACATATTACTTAAGATTGAAAGATGGGGCGCCTGGGTGGCTCAGTCGGTTGAGCGGCCGACTTCGGCTCAGGTCATGATCTCACGGTCCATGAGTTCGAGCCCCGCGTCGGGCTCTGTGCTGACAGCTCGGAGCCTGGAGCCTGTTTCAGGTTCTGTGTCTCCCTCTCTCTGACCCTCCCCCGTTCATGCTCTGTCTCTCTCTGTCTCAAAAATAAATAAACGTTAAAAAAAAAATTAAAAAAAAAAAAGGTTTGAAAGTAACGTTGGGGCACTTGGGTCGCTCAGTTGGTTAAGCGTCCAACCCTTGGTTTTGGCTCAGGTCCTGATCTCATGGTTTCTGGGATCGAGCCCCACGTCGGGCTCTGTGCTGACAGCATGGAGCCCCCTTGGGATTCTCTCACTCCCTGCCTGCTGCTCCCTCACTTGTGTGTACTCTCTCTCAAAATAAATAAACATTTTTTAAAAAGGGGGGCAAAAAAGATTGAAAGAAATCTTTGTCATATGTACAGGGACAAAGTGGCCTGGGATTAAAAATTGAGATCTTGGTTTTTATTTTAAGGACAAAATTTATCTTTGCTTGGCAAAGTATGCTAAAGGAAAAGAAAGAAAGACAGTTTTTTTTTTTTTTCCTGCTAAAGGAGAAGAAAGGAAGACAGTTTTTTTAATTTATTTTTTATTTCTTTAAATGTGTATTTATTTTGAGACAGAAAGAGAGACAGAGTGTGAGCAGGGGAGGGGCAGAGAGGAAGAGAGGGAGACACAGAATCAGAAGCAGGCTCCAGGCTCTGAGCTGTCAGCACAGAGCCGGATGCAGGGCTCAAACTCACAAACTGTGAGATCTTGACCTGAGCCGAAGTGGGACGCTTAACTGACTGAGCCACCCAGGCGCCCTGGGGAAGACAGTTTTTTTGTTTTTTGTTTTTTTTTAATAGGTGGATTCCACTGTATATAAACATGTATCTCTGAGTAGTTTGATGTAAATCAATTTCTGGAAAATAAAATTCTATTCATTAAAGATCCTTTGTCTTCATTCTGACTGATGCTAATTGCCGATACAATAGTTGACTTGTAGGTATAGCAGGGACAGAAAGGACTTAGGTGCCTCTAAGAGATAATAAAATGGCAGCATCACTAAATCATGGAGGCAACTGATCGTTGTCTGAAACGAAATGCTAAATAGAAGGAATCTGTGGGAAGAAAGTAAAATAAAACGAGGACTCTTTTTTTTTTTTTTTTTTTTGTTCCGTGCAAAAAGGTGATTTTATTAAAGCACCAGGACGGGACCCGTGGGCCAAAAGAGCTGCACTGTGGTTATGAAGAGTGACTGCTTATATACTATGGAGTTGGGGAAGGTAAAGTCAAGAGGAAGTTTCTTATTTATTTATTTATATTTTCTTATGATTTTATTTTATTTCATCTCTTTATATTTCTTTTATGTTTTCAATTTACATCCAAGTTAGTTAGAAGAGGAAGTCTCTCAAAGGGATTTTCCATAGACTAAAGACTCACTGCTTACTGGAGGCCTAGCTGTTGTCAAGCTAAGGTTGTTTTTCCCTCTGGCAAAGCATTAACATTAAGACGGTGGGGAGTCCCTGGACTTTAGGCTATTGATAAGATTGCCCCCCCCACCCCCTTTTTTTGTACTTGTACTAAGATATTTGTAAACTGGTGGAGACTCTTGACAGATTAGCCGTCTGTTTTCTGTCCTTTCCTTTGTTCTTGGACAGCCAGGAGCTCCCGAGGCACGTACATATGCCACCTTGGGGAGGAGGCGAGGGGTGCTAGCTTGTGCCTGACCCCCAGCTTGCCTTATGTCCCCGCTGAACAATTTGGACCCTTAAATCTTTAAGGTTGTTGAAGGCAGAAGGTCTCATCTTTGTAGCTTCTTCCTGCTGAGTAGGGGCGTGGAGATGTCCCTACCTCTGTGGGTCAATATCGGTCAGTCAGTAAAACCAGGACCCTTAAGTGAGTTTCCCCGATGTAACCTGAACATATTGACACACGTTAAGAACGTCCTGTTATCGGCACGCACACGTTTGCCACCGCTTGTTCCACATTGTCAACAGGACATTGCTCTAAAACGAAACCACGGGCAGGGCATGTTACTGCCCTGCTTCAAACCTTCCCAGACACAGGCCCTGCTCACCTTCTAGCCTTATCCCTCACAACTCTGTCCTTGTACAAGGTTACTGGGTAGGCTGAACTAACCCTGACCCTAGCACTAGATTTCTGCCTCCTGGGGCACCTGGGTGGCTCTGTCGATTAAGCGTCTGACTCTGGTAAGGTCACAATTTCATGGTTGGTGAGTTCAAGCTCCACGTCTGGCTCAGCACTGCTGATATGGAGCCTGCTTAGGATTCTCTCTCTCTCTCTCTCTCTCTCTTTCTCTCTTTCTCTCTGATAAATAAATAAACTTAAAAAAAAAAAAAAAGATTTCTGTCTCCTAATGGCTACAGAGCACCTCACAAAGACCACCATCCACATAATTGCAATGGTCAATTCTGGACCTTTCATCTTTCTAATCAGAGAAACTTAATATAGTTGATCACTCCTTTTCATCGACCTTAACTCTTCGGGGAATTTCCTCTCATCTCATGGCTTAAAGTATCATGTCTATATCCTTGACTCCTAAATTTATAGTTACAACCTGGATCTTTCCCCAAACTCTAGATTCATTTAGCCGACATCTGACTTGACGTTTATATCCAAAGATGACAATGACAAGAGATACATCAACATGTCCGAAACAGCTTTCCTTCTAAAACTTTCTGTTCACTTGGTCTTCCTTTATCAGTAAGTGGCAATTTCATTCTTCAAGTTCCTCAGGTCCAGCCAGTGGGTGTTTTTCTTCACTGCACTCCCCTCTCCCGTTTCTGCATCCTTGAAGCCCCCGCTGTCACCAGCTGGCCCAAGGCACTTGGACCTCTGCCTGACTTACGACCGTAGCCTCCTACTGGCTCCTCCTGTTCTGTCTTTGTCCCCAGGTGGGTTCTACATACAGCAGCTGGAGTAACTCTGATAAAGTGAAGGCAGATGCCCACATTTCTTCACTCAAGCCTTTCAGGCCTATGTCTTGTCTTCCATTGTTCTCTGACTCCTTTCTCCTATTCTCCTCACCCCCTGACTTCACTCCAGCCACTGACCTCTTAGCTTTTTTTTTTTTTTCAGTTTTAAGAAATAGTTGACATGCAGCCTGTATAAGTTTAAGGTGTTCAGCATAACGATTTGACCTACACATCGTGCAAAATGATCACCTCAGTGAGTTTAGTTAACATCCATCACCTCGTATAGTTAACCCCAATTTTTTTTCATATGATAAGAGCTTTTAAAATCTACTCTCTTAGCAATTTCCAAATATATCATACAGCAGTGTTAACTATAGTCATCGTCTTGTACGTTACATCCCCAGTACTTATCTTCTTATCCGAAGTTTTGACTTCCAAATGCTCCCTACTCAGCATGCCCATAACCACAAATCTGATCTCTTTTCCTTTGGGTCTGTTTGTGTTTTTACATTCTCCATATGGGTAGGATCATGCCATATAATAATTGGTTACCTTCTTCATGTGATTATTTTTCCCCCAAATATTTTCTCTTTCAGGAAGAGGAATGAGCCAAGTTACTGATTAAGCTATTTGTTTGGGAATAAGTAAAAAACCTATTTCAGTGGCCTTTTGAGTTATAACTTTTGAATTACAATCAGTCAGTGGTACTGACTGATTCCATGTATAAAGGTACTGTATTCACTTTTCTTAAAATGCAAGGATGGATAGGTAAGGTTAGGACCGAATGTGAAGTATAAGAGGTAAGGCGTGAGGACTGAGCTTTGCCAACCCTGTCTCTTTTGTTGCTTTCCCCCAAAGCCAAAACGACCCAGAATATTTTTGCACCTGGGATTAATTTTTGTTTGAAATCTAGTCTGAAATAAACAAGAGGGGCCATTTGCTTCCACTCTGAAAAATTTGGTGAAGGTTAAGTTATCAGTGATTCGTGCCAAGCCATATTATACATGGTTATTCAATTGATAGAAATGGTCTCCATTAAAATTTTTTCTGTGGGCTGCTAATTGCTATTTTCAGCCTACAATTTCTTGCAGATGATTTGTTTGAAACCATGATTGTGGCTTCTGCTAAATCCTTTGAAATTCAGGCCTTTAATCCTATGCTTTACAAATTGTTTTAAAAGTACTGATCTAATTAAGCAAATTGATGCAAATATCACTTGCCAAGACCAAATTCTTCTTGTCTAATGGACACTCTTTGTTCGCATCATAACTTTAATTAAACTCGTGGATTCTGACATGCACAGTCAAGCGAGCCTCAATAATCCATAGCATCAATGTTCACGAAATTGGAGCACATCTAGGTTTCATGGCACAGCGATGGCCAGGACTTTCCAGCTTAAAAATATCAGTAACAATTTGGGTTTTTTTCCCTTTGTTGAGCCACTGAAAAGCTTTTGTGTGTATGAATGAAGATGATCCAATGACTTACATTTAATGGTTAGAATGATACACTGAAAAATTATCATAATAGTATCCTTTATATCCATCCAGTGCATTTTTTAAAATTTCAGATGTATTTTTTAGCTCCACAAGTTGTATACGGATCTTTTTCATGTTTTCTGTCTCTCACCAAATTATGTTCATGTTTCCCTATAGATTCTTGAATATAAGTAACACTTACAATAGTTATTTTATATTCTTATCTGCTAATCTCATCATCTCTGATATTTCTGACTCTTATTTCATCTTCTAGTGATGGATCATATTTCCTTCTTTTATGTCTGCTATTTTTTTTCCAGCTTTACTGAAGTATGATTGTGTATATGTAAGGCATTCAACGTGATATTTTGACATCCATCTAGATTGTAAAATTATGTTAACCTTAAAAGTAAAACTGCCAGTTATTTTAGCAGCAAAAGATGGATTTGGGAATAAAAGAGAATTGCAAACTGGGACAAACAAGCTGGGGCAAAAGCACAGGCAAGTCCAGGAACAAAAGAGAAGTAAGCCATTTTTGTTGTTGTTGTTGTTGTTGTTGTTGTTTAGGAGAAAGGGGGTAAGTTGGTGTGAGACATAAGGGAGATGAATCATTTTCAGAAATACCAAATAAAAGCTGTGCTGTCTAGTTAACAGTAGGTTTACAACCTATTAGAAATATGTATGACTCCCCTCCCCTTCCATAATGGAGTCCCAAACACTTGGACACTTCACTCGCTGGTTCTCCTTCCCCTCTCTGTTTCGTGGGCTTATTTTCATGGGTTCTGCAATGAGCATGTGCCAATGAACAAAGGAGGGACTGAAAGTCTCTGCATCACCCCAGAAAATGTACATTTGCTCCAATCAGATTACTTTTTGCCTTACATGGGCATAGGTGATATCTGGGTAAGGCTGTAACCTCTGAAGTGCTCAGCTAATGAGGAATCAGGGGAAGGAGTTACCTCTGTAGTGCTTAGTCAATGAGGAACCAGGAGACGGACTTACCTCTGTAGTGCTCAGGCTATGAGAAACCAGGGGAGGGACTTACCTCTGTAGTGCTCAGCCAATGAGGAACCAGGGGAGGGACTTGCACACTAGCAGATAAATTGTCTGCTGTAACTGCCCCATGTGTCTGCCCACCAGACACCCCTCTTGCAAGAACGTTGATTAAAGCCTCACTTCACTGTGCTCCGGGCCTCCGCATCCCTCCTTTGATTGGGTCGGTGGGCTTATTTCTCACAGAAGGCTGTTATGAGCTACAGTCCATTGGAATAAACTGGGGGTTCAAAATATGGTGGCTTCTCATTGGCTGAACAGTTGTGCTGGGGATGAGGAAAGTGTCTCCTTCTCTGGATGAGGTAGTAGAGTGGTATCCATGTGAAAGGTCAAGTCTGTGTAAGGTCAAGTCCCTCTCTTCCTGTTGGATTTGCAATTGACTACAAGTGGTAGAGCGTGAGAGCTCTCCCTGCCAAAAACTCCTGACTCCATTTTAGTGAGTTTTTCCCATTACTAATTTCCACAATGATTATCACAATCAAGCTAATTAACATAGCCATCACCTCCCCTGGTTGCCTTTTTTCTTTCTCTGTGGTAAGAACATTTGAGATTTAGTCTCTTAGAGACTTCCTAGGATACAGTATATAATTAACTATAGTCACCATGCTGTATTAGGTCTTCTGAACTTTTTCATCTTATAACTATATATCTACCTATATAACTTAATGTGCCTTTTGACTAACATCTCTCCATTTCCCCCACCTCCTAACCTCTGGTAACCATCATTATATTCTCTGTTACCATGGGTCCAACTTTTTTAGATTCTGTGTAAAGAAAGATCATGAAGCATTTGTCTTCCTGTGTCTGGCTGATTTCACTTAGCATACTGTCCTTCAGTTTCATCCCTGTTGTCATAAGTGGTCTGTCTATGTATCTGTGTATCTATGTATCTATCTATGTATCTATCTATTTACCCATCCATCCATCCAGATCAGATTTTCTGTCCCCCATTCATCGGTTGATGGACACTGGGGTTGTTTCTAGATCTTGACTTCTGTGAATAATGCTGCAATGTACATGGAGTGCAGAGAGCTCTTTGAGATAGTGCTTTCATTTCCTTTGGATAAATAATAAGCGGAATTATTGGATCATGTGATAGCTCCATTTTTAAATTTTTGAGGAACCTTCATAATGTTTTCCATAATGGCTGCACCGATTAATATTCCCACCAACAGGGTACCAGGGTTCCCTTTTCTCCACATATTCACCAGCTCTTGTTACCTTTTTATTTTTTTTTAAGTTTATTTATTCTGAGAGAGACAAAGCATGGGGGTGGGAGGGGCAGAGAAAGAGGGAGAGAGAGGATCCCAAGTAGGGTCTCTGCTGTCAGCACAAAACCCATGAAACTGTGAGATTACGACCTGAGCCGAAATCAGGAGTTGGACGCTTAACTGACTGAAACACACAGACGCACCTGTTTAGTTTTTGGTATTGGCCGTTCTAACTGGTGTGAGGTGATATCATTGTAGTTTTGATTTGCATTTCCCTGAAGGTTAGTGATGCTAAGCACCTTTTCATGTATCAGTTGGCCATTTATATGTCTTCTTTGGGAAAATGTGTATTCAGGCCCTTTGCCCATATTTTTATTAGGTTATTTGTTTTACTGCTATGGGGTTGTAGGAGTTATTTACATATTTAGGATATTAACCACTTACCAGATACATGATTTGCATTATTTCCCCCTATTCTTTTTGTTGTCTATTCACTTTGTTGATTGTTTCCTCTGCTGTGCAGAAATATTTTAGTTTGATATATTCCCCCTTGCTTGTTTTTGCTTCTTTTGTTGCCAGTACTTTTGGTGTTAAATACAAAAAATCATTGACAAGACCAATTTTAAGGAGTGTCTCTCCTATGTTTTCTCCTTTTTTAAAATTAGTTTTTATTTTTATTTTTTTCCCTTTTTTTCAATATATGAAATTTATTGTCAAATTGGTTTCCATACAATACCCAGTGCTCATCCCAAAACGTGCCCTCCTCAATATTCATCACCCACCCTCCCCTCCCTCCCACCCCCCATCAACCCTCAGTTTGTTCTCAGTTTTTAAGAGTCTCTTATGCTTTGGCTCTCTCCCACACTAACCTCTTTTTTTTTTTTCCTTCCCCTCCCCCATGGGTTTCTGTTAAGTTTCTTAGGATCCACATAAGAGTGAAACCATATGGTATCTGTCTTTCTCTGTATGGCTTATTTCACTTAGCATCACACTCTCCAGTTCCATCCACGTTGCTACAAAAGGCCAGATTTCATTCTTTCTCATTGCCACGTAGTACTCCATTGTGTATATAAACCACAATTTCTTTATCCATTCATCAGTTGATGGACATTTAGGCTCTTTTCATAATTTGGCTATTGTTGAGAGTGCTGCTACAAACATTGGGGTACAAGTGCCCCTATGCATCAGTACTCCTGTATCCCTTGGGTAAATTCCTAGCAGTGCTACTGCTGGGTCATAGGGTAGGTCTATTTTTAATTTTCTGAGGAACCTCCACACTGTTTTCCAGAGTGGCTGCACCAATTTGCATTCCCACCAACAGTGCAAGAGGGTTCCCGTTTCTCCACATCCTCTCCAGCATCTATAGTCTCCTGATTTGTTCATTTTGGCCACTCTGACTGGTGTGAGGTGATATCTGAGTGTGGTTTTGATTTGTATTTCCCTGATGAGGAGCGACGTTGAGCATCTTTTCATGTGCCTGTTGGCCATCCGGATGTCTTCTTTAGAGAAGTGTCTATTCATGTTTTCTGCCTATTTCTTCACGGGGTTATTTGTTTTTCGGGTGTGGAGTTTGGTGAGCTCTTTATAGATTTTGGATACTAGCCCTTTGTCCGACATGTCATTTGCAAATATCTTTTCCCATTCTGCCTTTTAGTTTTGTTGGTTGTTTCCTTTGCTATGCAGAAGCTTTTTATCTTCATAAGGTCCCAGTAGTTAATTTTTGCTTTTAATTCCCTTGCCTTTGAGGATGTGTCAAGTGAGAAATTGCTGCGACTGAGGTCAGAGAAGTCTTTTCCTGCTTTCTCCTCTAGGGTTTTGATGGTTTCCTGTCTCACATTCAGGTCCTTTATTCATTTTGAGTTGATTTTTGTGAATGGTGTGAGAAAGTGGTCTAGTTTCAATCTTCTGCATGTTGCTGTCCAGTTCTCCCAGCCACCATTTGTTAAAGAGACTGTCTTTTTTCCATTGGATGTTCTTTCCTGCTTTGTCAAAGATGAGTTGGCCATACGTTTGTGGGTCTAGTTCTGGGGTTTCTATTCTATTCCAATGGTCTATGTGTCTGTTTTTGTGCCAATACCATGCTGTCTTGATGATTACAGTTTTGTAGTAGAGGCTAAAGTCTGGGATTGTGATGCCTCCTGCTTTGGTCTTCCTCTTCAAAATTACTTTGGCTATTTGGGGCCTTTTGTGGTTCCACATGAATTTTAGGATTGCTTGTTCTAGCTTCGAGAAGAATGCTGGTGCAATTTTGATTGGGATTGCATTGAATGTGTAGGTAGCTTTGGGTAGTATTGACATTTTGACAATATTTATTCTTCCAATCCATGAGCATGGAATGTTTTTCCATTTCTTTATATCTTCTTCAATTTCCTTCATAAACTTTCTATAGTTTTCAGCATACAGATCTTTTACATCTTTGGTGAGATTTATCCCTAGGTATTTTGTGCTTCTTGGTGCAATTGTGAATGGGATCAGTTTCTTTATTTGTCTTTCTGTTGCTTCCTTATTAGTGTATAAGAATGCAGCTGATTTCTGTACATTGATTTTGTGGCCTGCAACTTTGCTAAATTCATGTATCAGTTCTAGCAGACTTTTGGTGGAGTCTATCGGATTTTCCATGTATAATATCATGTCATCTGCAAAAAGTGAAAGCTTGACTTCATCTTTGCCAATTTTGATGCCTTTGATTTCCTTTTGTTGTCTGATTGCTGATGCTAGAACTTCCAACACTATGTTAAACAACAGCGGTGAGAGTGGGCATCCCTGTCGTGTTCCTGATCTCAGGGAAAAAGCTCTCAGTTTTTCCTCACTGAGGATGATGTTAGCTGTGGGCTTTTCATAAATGGCTTTTATGATCTTTAAGTATGTTCCTTCTATCCCGACTTTCTCGAGGGTTTTTATTAAGAAAGGTTGCTGAATTTTGTCAAATGCCTTTTCTGCATCGATTGACAGGATCATATGGTTCTTATCTTTTCTTTAATTAATGTGATGTATCACGTTGATTGATTTGCGAATGTTGAACCAGCCCTGCATTCTAGGAATGAATCCCACTTGATCATGGTGAATAATTCTTTTGATATGCTGTTGAATTCAATTTGCTAGTATCTTATTGAGAATTTTTGCATCTATATTCATCAGGGATATTGGCCTGTAGTTCTCTTTTTTTACTGGGTCTCTGTCTGGTTTAGGAATCAAAGTAATGCTGGCTTCATAGAATGAGTCTGGAAGTTTTCCTTCCCTTTCTATTTCTTGGAATAGCTTGAGAAGGATAGGTATTATCTCTGCTTTAAAAGTCTGGTAGAACTCCCCTGGGAAGCCGACTGGTCCTGGACTCTTATTTGTTGGGAGATTTTTGATAACCGATTCAATTTCTTTGCTGGTTATGGGTCTGTTCAAGCTTTCGATTTCCTCCTGATTGAGTTTTGGAAGAGTGTCGGTGTTTAGGAATTTGTCCATTGCTTCCAGGTTGTCCAGTTTGTTGGCATATAATTTTTCATAGTATTCCCTGAGAATTGCTTGTATCTCTGAGGGATTGGTTGTAATAATTCCATTTTCATTCATGAATTTATCTATTTGGGTCATCTCCCTTTTCTTTTTCAGAAGCCTGGCTAGAGGTTTATCAATTTTGTTTATTTTTTCAAAAAAACAACTCTTGGTTTCATTGATCTGCTCTACAGTTTTTTTAGATTCTATATTGTTTATTTATGCTCTGATCTTTATTATTTCTCTTCTTCTGCTGGGTTTGGGGTGTCTTTGCTGTTCTGCTTCTATTTCCTTTAGGTGTGCTGTTAGATTTTGTATTTGGAATTTTTCTTGTTTCTTGAGATAAGCCTGGATTGCAATGTATTTTCCTCTCAGGACTGCCTTCACTGCATCCCAAAGCATTTGGATTGTTGTATTTTCATTTTTGTTTGTTTCCATATATTTTTTAATTTCTTCTCTAATTGCCTGGTTGACCCACTCATTCTTTAGTAGGGTGTTCTTTAACTTCCATGCTTTTGGAGGTTTTCCAGACTTTTTCCTGTGGTTGATTTCAAGCTTCATAGCATTGTGGTCTGAAAGTATGCATGGTATGATCTCAATTCTTGTATACTTATGAAGGGCTGTTTTGTGACCCAGTATGTGATCTATGTTGGAGAATGTTCCATGTGCACTCGAGAAGAAAGTATCTTCTGTTGCTTTGGGATGCAGAGTTCTAAATATATCTGTCAAGTCCATCTGATCCAATGTGTCATTCAGGGCCCTTGTTTCTTTATTGACCGTGTGTCTAGATGATCTATCCATTTCTGTAAGTGGGGTGTTAAAGTCCCCTGCAATGACCACATTCTTATCAATAAGGTTGCTTATGTTTGTAATTGTTTTATATATTTGGGGGCTCCTGTATTTGGCGCATAGACATTTATAATTGTTAGCTCTTCCTGATGGATAGACCCTGTAATCATTATATAATGCCCTTCTTCATCTCTTGTTACAGCCTTTAATTTAAAGTCTAGTTTTTCTGATATAAGTATGGCTACTCCAGCTTTCTTTTGACTTCCAGTAGCATGATAAATAGTTCTCCATCCCCTCACTCTCAATCTAAAGGTGTCCTCAGATCTAAAATGAGTCTCTTGTAGACAGCAAATAGATGGGTCTTGTTTTTTAATCCATTCTGATACCCTATGTCTTTTGGTTGGCGCATTTAGTCCATTTACGTTCAGTGTTATTATAGAAAGATATGGGTTTAGAGTCATTGTGATGTCTGTAGGTTTCATGCTTGTAGTGATGTCTCTGGTGCTTTGTCTCACAGGATCCCCCTTAGGATCTCTTGTCGGGCTGGTTTAGTGGTGACGAATTCCTTCAGTTTTTGTTTGTTTGGGAAGACCTTTATCTCTCCTTGTATTCTAAATGACAGATTTGCTGGATAGAGGATTCTCGGCTGCATATTTTTTTCTGTTCATCACATTGAAGATTTCCTGCCATTCCTTTCTGGCCTGCCAAGTTTCAGTAGAGAGATCTGTCACGAGTCTTACTGGTCTCCCTTTTTATGTTAGAGCACGTTTATCCCTAGCTGCTTTCAGAATTTTCTCTTTATCCTTGTAATTTGCCAGTTTCACTGTGACGTGTCATGCAGAAGATCGATTCAAGTTACGTCTGAAGGGAGTTCTCTGTGCCTCTTGGATTTCAGTGACTTTTTCCTTCCCCAGATCAGGGAAGTTCTCAGCTATGATTTCTTCAAGTACACCTTCAGCACCTTTCCCTCTCTCTTCCTCCTCTGGAATACCAATTATGCATAGATTATTACTCTTTAGTGCATCACTTAGTTCTCTAATTTTCCCCTCATACTCCTGGATTTTTTAATCTCTTTTTCTCAGCTTCCTCTTTTCCCATAATTTTATCTTCTAGTTCACCTATTCTCTCCTTTGCCTCTTCAATCCAAGCCGTGGTTGTTTCCATTTTATTTTGCAGCTCGTTTATAGCATTTTTTAGCTCCTCCTGACTGTTCCTTAGTCCCTTGATCTCTGTAGCAATAGATTCTCTGCTGTCCTCTATACTGTTTTCAAGCTCAGTGATTAATTTTATGACTATTATTCTATATTCACTTTCTGTTATATTGTTTAAATCCTTTTTGATCAGTCCATTAGCTGTCGTTATTTCCTGGAGATTCTTCTGAGGGGAATTCTTCCTTTTCGTCATTTTGGATAGTCCCTGGAGAGGTGGGGGACTGCGGGGCACTTCCCCTGTGCTGTCTTGAACAACTTGCGTTGGTGGGTGGGGCCGCAGTCAGACCTGATGTCTGCCCCCAGCCCACCACTGGGGCCACTGTCAGACTGGTGTGTGCCTTCTCTTCCCCTCTCCTAGGGGCGGGATTCACTGTGGGGTGGCGTGGCCCGTCCGGGCTACTTGCACATTGCCAGGCTTGTGGTGCTGGGGATCTGGTGTATTAGCTGGGGTGGATTGGCAAGGTGCACAGGGGCGGGAGGGGTAGGCTCAGCTCGCTTTTCCTTCGGAGATCCGCTTCGGGAGGGGCCCCTCTTCCATGGGCCTCTCGTCTACACTTGGCTCCAGAGAATCCGTTCTGCTAGTCTTCTGGCAGGTTTCTGGGTTATTTAGGCAGGTGTAAGTGGAATCTAAGTGATCATCAGGACACGGTGAGCCCAGTGTCCTCCTACGCCGCCATCTTCCTCTCTCCTATGTTTTTTTCTAAGAGTTCTGTGGTTTCAAGTCTTACATTTAATCCATTCTGAGTTGATTTTTGTATATGGTATAAGATAACGGCCCAGTTTTATTCTTTTGAGTATAATTATCCTATGTTCCCAGCACCATTTACTGAAGGTAAACTTTGTAGGATGCTAGTTAACCATAACTAAAGAAGCTTATTTCTGGGGTCTCTATTTTGTTCCATTGGTTAGTGTGTCCTTTTTTATGCTAATGCCATACTGTTTTGATTACTATAGCTTTGTAACATAGTTTGAAATCAGGAAGTGTGATAACTTTGTTCTCTTGTTCCAGATTGCTTTAGCTAATTAGGGTCTTTTATGATTCCATTCAAACTTTGGGATTTTTTTTTGCTATTTCTGTGGAAAATGCCGTCACAATTTTGATAGGGATTGCAGTGAATCTTCATCACTTTGAATAGTGCGAAACTTTTAACAATGTTAATTCTTCCAATCCATGGATATTGGTATCTTTCCATTTATTTCTTCAATATCTTTCATCAGTGTTTTATAGTTTTACAGTGTATAGCTCTTTCACCCTCTTGATTAAATTTATTCCTATGTATTTTAGTCTTTTTCATAATATTTTAAATGAGATTGTTTTTTTAATTTCCTTTTCAGACAGTTCCCTGTTAGCACATTGAAATGCAATAGACTTTTATATACTTACTTTTTATCCTGCCACTTTATGGAACTTGTTTATTAGCTCTAACAGGTTTTTGGTGGAATCTTTAGGATTTTCTATATACAAGATCAGCAAAGAGAGACAATTTTACTTCTTCCTTTCTGATTGAGATGCATTTTATTTTTTTTTTCCTTGACTAATTGTTCTGGTTAGGACTCCCAGTACTATGTTGAATAGAAATGGTGAGAGTGGGCATTCTTGTCTTTTTCATGATCTTAAAGGAAAAGTTTTCAGCTTTTCACTGTAAAGTATGAGGTTAGCTCTGGGTATGCCTGGTGAATTTTGATTGGACATTGGTCATTATTGACCACTGTGAATGATGCTGAGTCCCACATTTTATTGTATTTTTAAATTTTTAAATTTTTATTTAGTTTTTGAGAGAGACAGAGACCGAGACAGAGTGTGAGGTGGGGGAGGAGCAGAGAGAGAGGGAGACACAGAATCTGAAGTAGGCTCCAGGCTCTGAGCGGTCAGCACAGAGCCTGATGTTGGGCTTGAACCCATGAACTGCAAGATCATGACCTGAGCTGAAGTCAGACACTTAACCGACTAAGCCACCCAGTGCCCCTTGTTGTATTTTTTAAGATGGTATTGGACTTTCTTCTGGAATGCAGTTACTTGTGATAAGTTGGATTCTTCACTTGTTAGAAAAGACTTGCTTTTAAGCTTTGGAAAGAGTCTATGACGGCCTCTTGTTTAGTGTTCATTTAGTCCTGTTACTAAGGCAATGCTCTTCTGAGAACTTTATGCAGATTGAAAACTGCTTTGCACTCTGGCTGGTGGGAACACAAACTATTCCTGCCTCCTGCTTTTTGGTGGTTTGTTCCCTTGTCTCAGGTAGTTTCCTCGCATGCATGCACAAACCAGTACTCGGCTGAGGATGTAAGGGGAGTTCATCTAAGCCTGAAAATAGGATGAGTTCTCTGCACATCTCCCTTCCTTCTGAGCTGCTGCCTTACGAATTCCACTCGCATCACCCTGCAGCCTGAGACCTGTGTCTTCTCAACGAAGCCAAACTCTCGGGTCCTGCCCTGTGGCTTGTAAAGTGCCTCCTGTTTGTGTCCCTTCTCTCAATGTTCGTACCTCTGCATACCTGGTACACACTCTGGATATTGTTATTTTGGGTGTTCTGAGTGTGGCTTTCGGGCTGCTGAAGGCAGAAGGGCACATCTGATCCCTTTACTCAATCATGGCCGGAAGAGGAAGCTGTATGCTTTGTACCCCATCAACCCACTTGGCATGTTAGGGAGGTGAAGTAGGGAAGAATTAAATAAGTGTTTTCTGGGTACACGCTACATGCAAATGTCCAGGTTAAGCACTCTGAAGAATTAAAAGAAGAACCAGAAGTTGTACGTATTCCTCTAACAATGCACTCAAATAAACGAAAGGTAGGATATGGTGAATGTCATAGAGAAGATCCGAGCGACGTTTTACAGGGATTTAAAGGATGAAAGAACGGGGCTGGTAGGAGTCAAGACAGCACAGGCATGAATATCTAAATGAATGGAGAGAACTGTTGTAGAAAGCAGGTGTCCATGGCGAAGGGCTGGTGGTGGGGAGACAGGGAGAGGCCAGGGCAGGTGAGGACAGGCAGGGGGTGGGGAGAGGCTTGACCGGAGCTGAGCTTGCTGTGTCTTTTTATTTTGTATTATAACATTTACTGGTTAAGGGCGGCACTCAGGTTAATTTTGGTGCCTTCTGTCAATAATCATAACAAGGATGTATATATTCTAAGAAATTCTGTTTTGGAATTTGTGGCAGGCTGAATAATGGCCTCCCAAATATGTCCGGTCTCGAGTACTGTCTTAGTTAGTTAGTTAGTTAATTAATTAATTAATTTATGTGTTAGTAAAAATAGCAGAAGGGACTTCGCAGGTGTGAGTACATTAAGGATCTTAGGATGGAGAGATCATTCTGGAGTATCTAGGTGGGTCTGATGTATTCGCGTGGGTTTTTGTTATAAGAGGGAGGCCAGAGGGTTAGGGTCAGAGCAGGAGATAGGAGGATGGAAACAGAGACTGGAGTGATGCCCTTTGGAGAGGGAGGAGGGGACCCCATGCAGGATTATGGCGGCCGCTAGAAGCTGAGAGGCGAGGAGACCAATTCTCCCCTCAGAGACCCTACAAGGAAGCAGCCCCACCAACACCTTGACTTTAGGCCAGTGAAATGGAATTTGGGGTTCTGACCGCCCTGACTGTAAGAAGATAAAACTGCACCGTTTTAAGCCACTAAATTTATTTTATTTTATTTTATTTTATTTTATTTTATTTTATTTTATTTTTACATTTATTCATTTTTGAGAGACAGTGTGAGCAGGGAAGGGGCAGAGAGAGAGGGAGACATAGAATCAGAAGTAGGCTCCAGGCTCCGAGCTGGTAGCACAGAGCCCAATGTGGGGCTCAAACCCACAAACCGTGAGATCATGACCTGAGCCGAAGTTGGATGCTTAACTGACTGAGCCCACCCAGGCGCCCCAAACCACAAAATTTATAATGATTAGTTGCAGCAGAAATAGGAAACAAATACAGAATGATATATTTGAAATAAATTAAACTGCCTGTCGAATGATTTTTTTCTTACCATCTAAATGGAAATGGAAAAAAGGTGGGGAAAGAATATATTAAGTTGCTTTTATTTCAGTACTCCACTTTGAAATCTGTTTTGGAGTTTCTACACAGGATGTATTATTGGGCACAAAGAAAGACACGGGAATTACCGATCCTTGTTGCCCACCTTCTGTCTCTGTGAACCTGAGCATTTTTTAAAAAGTTTATTTATTTTTGGGAGAGAGAGGTGGGGGGAGAGAACTAGCAGGGAGAGGGGCAGAGAGAGAGGGAGAGACAGAATTCCAAGCAGGCTCCAGTCCATCCATGCAGAGCCCAGGGCTGGGGTTCTATCTCAAGAACAGTGAGATCATGACCTGAGCCAAAATCATGTCTGAGGTTTAACCAACTGAGCCACCCAGGCGCACCTGAACGTTGTTTAAAACTTAGGTACAATTTTCTGATCTTTTAAAATCAATAGTCATCACAGCTGTGAGATGCTTAGACATAGGCAAGGTAATAATGATAACAATGAAGGAATAACAGTCATTGAGGTTTCGAATAATAGTTTTGGAGTGCTTAACAGGACTATCTTAATCATTGTAACAGTACTGTGGACGAGCCTTACTATTTTCCTTATTTTGCAGATGTAGAAGCTGAGGATTAGAAAAGTTGAGCACCTCATCCAAGGTCACACAAATGACACATTAGAGCTGCTGTTTGCACCCAATTCCCTGCCTCGAGAGCCCAAATAAAGCCACAATCAGAAATCTATCTACTGGTCATAGAGTTGGTCTATAGTCTCTGAGGACAAACTTTATGCAAATATGAAGCTAGATAATCTGGGGTAACCCTGGTGAGACCAGGTTTTGTCTGTTTGGTTTTGGTTTTGGTTTGGGTTTCATGGAAATGAACAATCCTGTTTTCTGAAATAGCAGGGAGCATTTTCTCAACCCTGAGCTTCAACTGTTTGGACCAAGTTGATTTATTACTTGAATTAAAAGAAATGTTTATTACTTGAATTAAAAGAAGATGGACAGCTAATTCCATCAGACACACTATGTAGATCGAGATGGAGGGAGGACTCAGAAGTACCCAACTCCACATATCTTGTTAGATAACCATACTGACCAGGCTCTCTGGTCAGTTTGGTTAGATAGCCGTATAGAGGAGTGTTATCCAATAAAAATATAATCTGAACCGCAAATACAAGCTACATATGTAATTAAAAATTTTCTCGTAACCACCCTAATAAAAAAGGAGTGGACAAAATAAAAAGTGTATATTTTCTTTAGCTCAATATACCCAAAATATTATTTCAACATGTAATCAGTATAAAAATTATTTAGAAAACGCTGCCTTGTGTTTTTTCATTCATACCATACCTTTGAAATCCAGTGGGTATTTCACATTTACAGCACCTCTGGATCTGGTTGAGCCACATCTCAGGTGCTCAGTGGTCACAAGTGCTGGGCCCACCATGTGGAGCTGTTCAGGTATCAGTGGTTCTATACGTAGGTCACTTGACCCTCTGGAATTAATGGGAGCTGGACATTCTCTTGTATTTTCAGATTTCCTGCGAATAACAGAGACCCCAGTGTGTGTTTTCCTGTGCCCGATATCCCACCCAGGGACTGTTTTGGCCATTAGAGGAAACAGCATTTTCATTTCTGTTGCCCTGGTTCAGGTGGTAAAATGGACTCTTCCTCCCGCACGTGGGAATTACCTGCATAGGCAGCTCAGAGTTAGAGCCACGCGTTTAACCTGGTTTAACCAGGTTAACCTGTTGACCTGGTTAAGCCAGGTTAAACATCGTCACCTAGTTTAACCTGGAAGAGAAATGGACAGGTGTATTTTGCCAGATTTCAAGTTTATCTTTCTGTTGAGGATGCCAGAGTCCTTGAACCTGGCTCCTCCGGCAGCAGAAATGGCAGGGTGTGGGAGCGTGTGATTCGCATATGACGCCAAAGTGGAAGATGGCATTTCTACCCAGGGTTTCCGAGGGAGGGATAGAGAGACAGAGAGGGAGAGAGAGCGAGAGCGCATGTCTGGGAGCCGCTGTAGATGAAGCAGTGCTCCAACATGACAGGATAAAAGGCCTCCGTGGCTGGGAGCCACCCTCCCAGCCCACCCCACTCCGCAGATCACTTTGCTTCCTTTACTTCCTGCCGAGGTCGACTTTCATCCCAGGCAGCCCCTGTCTAACTTTGTGTTAAGAGGACTGTGTTTTCATGCCTTGGAAACGCGTCTTTTAATTTAGCACCTCTATGAATAGCTTTCTAAGCTTTCTGTGGCAGTTAGGCCCTGCATCCTCATGGCGTGTGGGTACTCTGGGGAAGAAGTACAGGGAAGGAGAAAAGCCAGTTTTTGCCTGCAGAAAAGGAAGGATTCCCCAAACAACCCTTGCTGTAGTTGGAATAAATGAGATTGCAAGGGGCTTTCCAGTTAATCTTGATATGGAGAACGTTTCTTGATATAGAGACCCTCCGTAAAGGACAGTGTCACAGGATCATAGGGCTCGGGAGCTACCGCAACCGAAACGTTTTATAGGTTATGCCAGAGGAGTTAACAGATACACAGAAATAGACAGAAATAGGTTCAAAGGGAGAATGAAGCATATGTTTAAAAGAGCATTTGAAATTCTTGAAGAAGAGATTGTTTATTCAATGACTGTCTAGATACTGGGAGAAAGATAAATCTTGATAGCTATCTTGCTTCTCATATCCAAATAAAGTCTTGCGAGGCACAAAATTTCTGTATGACAGGCAAAGAAACAGGGATTGCTCCTGATGTGTTCAGAGGCTAATACATAAATTAATAGGCTGCGTTCTGAGATCGAACCAAGAATCCTAACCACAAGACTGACTTGGCAGGTGGGGGCTCATGTAAGGGTAATCTTCAATGCTATGCTGAGGAACTGAGGTTTGAGTTGTTGGCAGGAGGAGGAAAAGCTGGGATGGCCCCTGGTAGAGCTGACGTTTGGGGAGGTGACTATCTGTGACATGTTAGCCCAGAGTGTGACATTCTTACATGGTGTTAGGAAACTCCTGAGCACTCCATGATCTTAGCGTCTCTTAGCTCTTCTGCTAGAACCTTTCATTTTTCTAAGCGTTGGACATGTACTTCCGTCCCCCTTCTGCACACGTCTAATCTATCAGCAATGCTCCCCAGAATCTTTTTCCTTTCCTTTCCTTTCCTTTCCTTTCCTTTCCTTTCCTTTCCTTTCCTTTCCTTTCTTCTTCCCTTCCCCCCTCCTTTTTTTTTTTTTTTTTTAATGTTTATTTATTGTTGAGAGACAGAGAGAGAGAGCATGAGCAGGGGAGGGGCAGAGAGAGAGGGAGACACAGAATCCGAATCAGGCTCCAGGCTCTGAGCTGTCAGCACAGAGCCCGATGCGGGGCTGGCACCCACGAACCGTGAGATCATGACCTGAGCCGAAGCTGGATGCTTAACCGACTAAGCCACCCAGGTGCCCCCTTTCCTTTTTCCTTTTCCTTTCCTTTCCTTTTCCATTCCTTTTTCTTTCTTTCTTTCTTTCTTTCTTTCTTTCTTTCTTTCTTTCTTTTCTCTTCCTCCTTCCCTCTCCCTACTTTCCTTTCCTTTCCTTCCCTCCCCTCTCTTCCCCTGCCCTCCTTCTTCTTCTCCCTCCCCCCTCTCTTTTTCTTTCTTTCTTTCTTTCTTTCTTTCTTTCTTTCTTTCTTTCTTTCTTTTTCTCTCTGTCTCTCCCTCCCTCTCTCTCTCTCTCTTGACCTCTCCCTCTCTCTCCTGACTTAATCTGTCTAAAGTTGAGCTCCAGCACTGGTTATTTTAAAAGGCTACCTAAGGTGATTCCAATGTGCACCCAGCCTCGGCCCTTGACCAGAGGCCCTCATACTTAACCTGCGTGAGAATCACCTGTAAGGCTTGGTAAGCCATAAATTTCTGTACTCAATGATTTCAGACTCAGGAGGTCTAGGGTGGGGCCTGAAAGGTTGCATTTCTACCAACAGGTTCCAGGCCGGGCTGAAGGGGGCTTGCTTTGAGGACCACTGGCTGTGATGATTTATAGTAAGAAATATGTATTTGGTCTTGGTCCCCCTTCCTGGAAAAGATCTCCCCAAACACTTGGAATCTCCTGAGTGAAGACAGCAGTGACAGCAACAGGAGCATCTTGTGTTATGATATTTTTTCCCTCAGCCTCCTTTCCTGAAAATGTTTCCGAGCCATAAAGACGAAATGGGGGTCTTCTTATTAAACTAGTAACAAGCTGCCTTTGACCACAACTGCGTTGACGTTAATGAGGTGAGTTTGGAAATCCCCTAACTTGGGGAGAGGAGCTGGTTGCCAGGCGAACCCACGAGGGGTTGGAGGGTGGGGACTTTCAGTCCCTCCCCCTGACCTGTGGGGAGGGGGCTGGAGGATGAATCCGCTGCTGATCAAGAACTTAGTCGGTCATGCCTATGGAATGAAGCCGCCACAAAACCCCAAAAGGGTGGCGTGTGGAGAGCTTCAGGGGTGGTGACCACCGGGCGGTGCTGGGTGGGCGGTGCCCCTGGCGAGGGCACGGAAGGTCTGTGCCCCTTCCCGTACCCTGTGCATCTCTCCCATCTGGCCGTTGCTGAGTTATATCCTTTTGTAATAAACTGGCAATCTAATGAGCAAACTGTTTCCCCAAGTTCTGTGAGCCGCTCTAGCAGTTTACCAAAATTTACCAAACCCCACGGAAGGGGTCGGGGGAAGCCCCGATCTCTGGCCTGCCGGTGAGAGGTCCAGGTGACAGCGGGACGTGCAATTCGCATCTGCAGGGTGGGGCAGGCCGTGGTAGCCTTGTAGGGCTGAGCCTCAGAATTGAGCTCACACCCAGTAGGGCAGCCAGCTAGTGTGGGCAAATTGCTTGTCGGTGAGGGGCACCCCTGGCCACCCCCCCCCCCCCACACACACACTTGGGAATCTGTGACAGCCACCACACTCAACAGCGACCTCCCTGGTCCCGCCCCCGCTTTGCTTAAACTCCCTAGAGTCCATTCTGCCCACGGCTGTCAGTGATCTTTTGAAAAAGTAAACTGGGTCATATGAACCTCTGTATCCCTCACATTGCCCTGCCCCAACCTCCCCGATGTCTTCTAATACCAGCAGCATAAAATCCAAAGCCCTTAACCAACCTGCAAAGTCCTCCGTGACCCGACCCTGCCCGGCCTGTGTCTCATCGCTCTACCCTCGGCCATTGCTCTCAGAGCCCCCTGGCCTTCCCCCTGGTGACAAACACACCAGCATGTCTCTGCTGCAGGTTTCCCTGGTTCGTCCCTTGGCTGCAGGGCCTTCCCCAGATATTCCCATGACTGGCTCCTGCTCAGTATCCAGGTGGCAGCCCAGATGCCTTTGAATGCCCCCACTCCCGAAGTCACTCTTCCCCTGTATGCCCAGCCCCATGACACCTCCAGCTGCCATCTTCGTGAGCTTGAATTCACAGTGCTGTGATCTGAGTGCCTTCGTCAGCTGGGCTGCTGTAACAAAACACATTGACCGGGTGGCTTAAGCAACAAACCTTTATTTTCCACAGCATTGGAAGCTAAGAAGTCCATGGTCAAGGTACGGGCAGGTTCAGTGTCTGGGGGCGGGGTTTCTCCAGGCAGCACATTCTTATCGTCTCTTCATACGGTCTTCCCTTGGTTTGTGAAGGGAGAGAAGAGGGAGGGAGAAAAGGAGGGAAGGAAAGAGAAGAGTGGGGAGGGAGGGAGAGAGAGGGAGAGAGAGAGAGAGGTTTCCTGTCTCTCTTTTTATAAGGGTGTTAATCCCATTATGACATAACATAATCCTAATTATTTCCTGCAGGGTCCACTCCAAATACCGGCACATAGAGGATTAAGTTTTCAACATTTGAATTTTGGGAGGGACACAGAAATTTAGTTCCTAGCATTCTGCCTTTGGCCCCCAAGAATTCATGTCTTTCTCACATGCAAAATAAGTTCATTCCACCCCAACAATGCCAAGAGTCCTAACTTGTTCCAGGATCAGCTCTGAATTCCAGAGTCTCATCTAAATAGCATCTAAATCAGATATGGAAGAGACTCTGGGTACGATTCATCCTGTGGCAAAATTCCTCTCCAGCTCTGAACCATGTCATGTGCTTCCAAAATGCAATGGTGCGACAGAAGGAGGGAAGACATTCCTATTCTAAAAGGGAGAAACCGGAAGGAAGAAAAGATTGATGGGTCCCAAGCCAGTTGAAAACTTAGGAAGGCGAATCCCATGAGACCTTAACACCTTGCCTTCTAGATCCACTGGAATGGCAGGGTCACTCCCACAGCTTGAAGGGGCAGGCCTGTCACCTTGGCCAGCTTCCTGTTGCACCATCACAAGGCAGAGAAAGAGAGGGCTCTGGTCTTCTCTTTTTAGAAGAGCCTTCAGCCCGTCCTGCGGGATGACTAATACTAGTCACTTTTCAAAGGCTCCAACTCCAAATGTAGTCACATACGCTGGGCTTCAACATATGAATTTGGGGGAGACACGGACATTCAGTTCATAGCCCTGAGTTTCTTGTCTTACAAAAGGATTTAGGTTATAAGCATTGAGGACAGAAATACGTGCTTAGTCTGGGGTCTGGTATAAAGAAGATTTCTGATTGATAAATAATTAGTAAGTAAACACAGAAGCATCAAACATAAATATAGCAGATCTTTCAAAGTTTGTCCCAGCACTTTATTAAAGGTGAATAATGTGCTTTCTTCAGTGAAAGAATTGCATAGCTGGGGCGCCTGGGCGGCTCAGTCTGCTAAGCATCCAGCTCTTGAGTTTCAGCTCAGGTCATAATCTCATGCTTTGGGGTCTGTCCCTGTGTCAGGCTCTGACCTGACGGTGTGGAGCCTGCTTGGGATTCTCTCTCTCTTCCTCTCTCTCTCCCCCTCCCCTGTTCTTGCTCTCTTTCTCTCTCAAAATAAATAAATACACTTAAAAAACAAAAGAATTGCATAGCCATCACTGAAGCCATTTCTTCTCCCATAATCCTAACAACAGAACTACAAATTGAATGTTCCTATAGGCCAGATATAGTGCTAATTTCCTTACACTTATTACTTTATTTGAAACAGGTGTTTCTAGATGAGAAAACCGAGGTGGGGGAAAGCTGAGTAACATGCCCCAAGTAACCTCGCTGAGTCCAACCTCCGCCAGTCTGACTCCAGAGCTGGATCCCAGATCTTTGTTATTTACATAAAATAAAACTTGAGACTTGAGGTCTTTCCTTCCAGGATCGTGAATTACAAATGTTTTTCTACACTTTAGTGCCAAGTCACCTTGTAGTATTCAGATGCTCTGTATCAGTGCCAAGTAGCAATTCCTCATGTTTTGAGTGATTTTCTCATTTCTGAAATAAACACTGTCATGACTTTATGTTGATGTAACGAGAATATTCACGTGTCATTGGAGAGTCCCCCGCATTTTGCATGAACTATTCATTATGTGCATAATCTCCACCTTGGCTTGTGGCATCATTTAATTTTTTTTTTTTTTTACAAAGCATTAGTTAAGGGCAGTGCTTTTAAAAATCATGCCCAATAAACTAAAGCATTAAAACAATAATTTGCTTGACTTCAGCAAGGTCCAGCGTATGAGATACAAGGTTAGCAATTAACATCCATTGTTAGAAAAAAAAAGAAAGAAAGAAATTCGCCACGATTACAGGCTCCCATGAGGGAGAAGTTTGAAGCGGCCACATTTGGTACCAGGTGTTTGAGTAAAGGGTGTTATCTGTCTTGAGATGTAATTGGGGTCAGCTACACAATAAAGAGGTTTAAACTTTATGCCTCAGCTATTATTACTGGGCCAACACCAACCCCTTTCATCAAACTCTGGCTCCATTACCATCACTAACAATCATTTCCTCAGTGGGAGTTATCAATAAGATTATAGCTATTGTCGGAATCTGTTAGCCAAAAATGACTGACTCAGCGTTTGGAGTTCCACAGCTGCAGGGCTATATCATTTAGCAAGACTGTGTGTGTGTGTGTGTGTGTGTGTGTGTGTGTGTGTGTGTGTGATTATAGGAATAAACATAGTAAATATATAGCAAATGTACAGATGTGCTCTGAGATGTACACACACAACACATACAAAGATTCTTTGTGTGTGGATTTCTAAGAAATTGTTACAGTGTCTTTGGAGGTAGAAATCACTTTATCAATGGAAACTATGCAGATTGGTTGCATTCTTCTGTTAAAATGCTGTGTAAAGAAAGCAACTATAGACTTCCAAACCTCGAAGTCGTAAACAACATTATTAAAAATATATAATACTGTTCTACTTATGAACATAAGCCATCTACAGATTACGTATACATGATGACTGTTTCCTGGAGATCTAAAACTTTGAACAGTTATAAAATTGGAGTAAAATTTTAAAGAAGATAATCTGCAATGGTAACAGTATTTTTTTTTCTGCTACTCTCTTGTTGACATCCCACCATTTTTAGTATTCCAACGTACTCTGGAAATCCTGAATTATTTCTTTTACGGATGTTCAGTATATAGAATATAATTGCAGTGATACAGATTCTCGTATTATGGGGGTCATTTTAAAACTTTGCCTAAACTCTATGGTGGGCAAATTCCCGTTATGGAAAAAACTCACTTTCCAGTGAAGATTATTTTAATGGCTCTCACTTTAAGTCTTCACCATCTGTTCTTACTTTTATCCTAAATGCTAAAAGAAATTAATTTAAATGCATCATAAAAGAGCTATTTTATGTTTTTTAAATCCCTGTGTGCAGCTTAACTCTCAGACTAAGTGTACGTTGGCGATCTCCAAAAACATCTGGAGTAAAACAGCTGGCTTTGATATCTAATTTGGAATATTTCCCAGGGAAGATGGGAAGTCACCATAGAGGGATGTGTTATAAATTCCAAAGTCCTCTCTCCTCTTGCCCTGTCTGAAGTATCGTTGACCCTCGAACATTAAGGGGTTTGAACTCCATGGGTCCCTTTATTCGTGGTTTTTTTCCAGTAAGTACGGTATAGTTCTGTGAATGTATTTTCTCTTCCTTATGATGTCCTGAATAACATTTTCCTTTCTCTAGCTTACATTATTGTAAGAATGGAGTATGTGATATGTGTAACATGTAACAAAATATGTGTTAATCAGCTGTTTATGTTGTCAGTAAGGCTTCTGATCCACAATGGGCTATTAGTAGTTAAGTTTTCTGCGGATTTCCCAATGCACTATGGTTGTTGGGGGTCCGCACCCCTGACCCCACGGGTTGTTCAAGGGAGTTCAGGAGAAAGGGTAAGCTTCAATATAAGGCTGCCCTTGTTTTTACAAATGAATTGATTGTGGTGCTCTGCTCAAGTTTTCTTGTCTGCAGGATTTTTCAAACACATACTAGATAGATTGTACTTGCTTTTTAGCCAAGCCTTCCGCAACACTGTTTCCAGCATGTAGCGAGTAGTGCTGATGGAGACTGGTCTCACAGGCCCAGCTGTAAGGCGCAAACAGACAACCCGCAGGGGGATCCACGCGGGGTCACGGCTGGGAGGGTGAGGCCCTAGGAGCAGGCCCAGTGGCTAGCTGTGAAACAGGTGCCCGAGGAGGCAAGAGTCAGAGCTCAGCCTATGCGCTGATTCATGCCACGGGCACTTTTTATTTCTTTGCCCCTTGTCTGCCGCCAATGCCAATAAAGGTATTGTTATTATTCTTGCACAAATGGCACTGTGGCAAATCTGACTTTGTCATGACCGATTTTGGAAGACCAGCCGTCTGCCGGTGGTGCTGACCATCCTGAGAGCTGGGCACGGTGCTGGGAGGGACGTAGGGGCCTGTATTCTCCGTACCCGTGAAGACAGGCCGCTGCTTGCAAGCCAGGAGCACCCGGTGCAGGACGTGTCTGTGTCGTAGGGCACCAACAGTGTGGCCCCATCGCGGGGCACGCAGCCTGCATTGTCACCTTCCCCAGCTACAGGTGGCGTTTCTCTGGGGTTGGCAGGTAGGCGGCGGCACTTTCCCCCATCAGTTCTTCCCTGTAGGGTCCCAAGGTACTCAATGACATTCCCTCCAGGGAGTGGCTGTGACAGGGAACAATTGTGCCTCCCCCTTGGACTTCTCTCCGGGATTTCTCCGCAAACACAGTGGCCTGGAGGAAAAGTGAGGGCAGCAACTAGTAACAGAAAAGCTAAATGTCAGGCATGAGCAGAGGGGTTTGGAGGGGAGGGCATGGAGGGGACCAATCGTGAGTTACAAAGGACAGAAATCAATCGATGGGACATCCCTAAAAGGAACTCAGTGTAGTTTTTATATGAGACATATTAAATCAATAGTATTTAAAAATGAACAAGGAATACGATGCGGTATTCAGTGAATAAAACAAGTACTAAGATAAAAATATTGTATTTCATTAAATACAGATAAGGCAGTGAGGAGGAGAGAGGGGACAGAACTGGTTTAAGGAGGGTGGGAAAACGCACAAGATGCGATGCGAAAGGCCAGGAGCTGAGTCACAGAGTTGGACGGGCAGGAAGGGAGGCCATCCTTGTGAGTATTAGGTGTATTTTTTTCTTAAGTTGACCATTATGACCAGTTGTTCAAGTCCATTGTGGGCTTCAGATTGTTACCACGTGTTTTTTCATTTGTTCGTTTTTAATGTTTTATTTATTTTTCAGAGAGAGAGAGAGAGAGAGAGAGAGAGCAAGCAGGGAGGGGCAGAGAGAGAGGGAGACAGAGGATGCAAAATAGGCTCTGCACTGAGAGCAATGAGCCCCATGCAGAACTTGAACTCGCCAACTGTGACCTCACAACCTGAGCCGAAGTCTGAGCCACCCAGGCGTCCCAGATTGTTATCACTTCTTAACAAAAACTTTTTGCCCTTTGCAAGTTAACTTGCTCACAGAGTCTGAAATCCTCCAGACCATAAACTTTTATAATAGGCATTAAAAACCCAAATGTCTGCAGGGGCCAGGTAGGAAATGTAAACAAATTAAGCTCTGTGCATGTAAAAGACAAAACAAAATAAATCCAGCTGCTGGCAGCATAAGCACATTTTCTTTATTTTTGCTGAACTGTGACTTAAACATAAACCCGCACGTACATTTTGCGCACATCGCCAGAAAGAAAGAAAAAAAAAAGTACACCGTTTGTTGTTCTTTTGATTAAGAACTGGAAATCTGACATTTTACTTCCACAGCAAGATGTCAGTGTCAGGGGGCGCCTGGGTGGCTCAGTCGGTTGAGCGTCCGACTTCAGCTCAGGTCATGATCTCGCAGTCTGTGAGTTCGAGCCCCACGTCAGGCTCTGTGCTGACAGCTCGGAGCCTGGAGCCTGCTTCAGATTCTGTCTCTCTCTCTCTCGCTCTCTTTCTGCTCCTCCCCCGCTCACACTGTCTCTCCTTCAAAAATAAATAAACATTAAAAAAAAAAAAAAGATGTCAGTGTCAGACCTTCCCTTTTACATTGTGATGTGAACACAGAATACAGCCTTGACATCTTTTACTGGAAGAAAGATTTAGCTTAATTCAGTTTTAGTTGGAAAAGCAGCTGTTCACAGAGCCAGATGCTTATGCACATGGATAGAATCTTTGAATAGTATTTTTTACTCGTAGGATGACTACTCCTAGGATAGCTGAAAAATTCAACTTCAACTTCATGACACTGGATATTCGTATTTTGCTAAAATGTAGCAATTCCATATCTGCCTTTTTACTCACAATTTCAATATTAATTGAGAAAGGAAAAATTAAGCTCCTGGCTCAGCAATTCTAGGTATGAACTTGTTAAATGCGCAAAAGGATATGAATATGTAACTCTATGCAGTGGTTTATTTCTTGCTTTATTCCTAAAAACTGGAAAATGTTCATTTTTGCCCGATAGCAGTTTTTTGGCAAACTGTGTCTCCCTCTAGTGATACACATCACTCTTCTTTTTAAAATATAGTAATAGATCTTCTGAGATATGTTCTTCAATCCCGAAAAAAGTATATTACTAAAAAATAAAGCTAACTCACTGATACTTGGGATCTGCTTGACTGCTACAGCAAGAGATTTGGAGATGTTTATTTTTATTATGATTTGAGGTAAATGTTCCTTCTATACGATTATGGTCACCTTAGAAAAGTTTTTATAAAGCACGGATCTCCTAATAGATGTTGTGTTATTAAGTAAGAGGATGTAGGCAATTCACCTAGTAATGCAGCGTGGAAAGAGGGAGGCCCCGAAGTCCCCAGACTCCAACCGACGGAAACCCCCCCCAACTTGCTCACGGCCTGGTACGGTGTGTAATAATTACCAGGCAAGTCCCTTTCCTTCCCTTATTCTTCCACCTCTCACACCTGTCCAGAGTACTCACTTCCTACGAGCTAGGTGCTGGAGATGTGTAGATGAACAGGCCACGATTATTGTACTCAGTGTATTACGACACCACAATTACTGTCTCAAAGAGCATTTACAACCTTTTCGTATACTTTCTGCATTCAAATAGTTTTGTCCATAGCATTTATCTTGGAGGTGGGGACATGCTCCTGAGTTCAGGATGGGCGAGCTGAGAAGCAAAGGGATATCTGCCCCCCCCAGGGAAGCTTCTCAAAGCTGGAAAGACTTCCCCAAACAACCCCACAGCAGATGTGCTGGCTCAGGTTGCTTCTAAGTCCAATGAGTGACTCATACACTGGGTCCACTGCTTTAAAAATGAAAGAAGACGGTTTCTCGAGTACAAGAGACAATTCTCCAAGTCTGTGACCTTTGGCTTTTGTGGCTGGGGTGGGTCTGTGGGTGGGAGTGAGTCATGGGGGGGATGGGGCTGGAGGTCTTCAAATCCCCTTTCGGAAACTCCCCGGCACCTGCTGGAGGTGGCCCAGGGTGCCAGGAGGAGAGGGAAGACGGTGTCCAGCCTGCTCCCTCGCAGGCCTGTTGCGGCACCAGCTCAGGGGAACACAGCTTGCTCTTCAAGCACAGGAGATGAGCACATTCAGAGGGTTGTCTGGCAATGGATCACACAAGGAAATGGGGGGCAGAGGGCTAAGGACTGTGCTGTGCAATCAAATCCTGTGCAGAATAAAAAATGAAGTAAAATAAAATAAAATAAAATGAAGTAAAATAAAAATAAAATAATAAATAAAATGCTGTGCAGAATCAAAAATGGAGTAAAATAAAAATAAAAAAAATAAAATAATAAAATAAATAAAATGCTGTGAGAATCAGAAATGAAGTAAAATAAAAATAAAATAAAATAAAATAATAAAATAAATAAAATGTTTTGCAGAATCAGCAATGAAGTAAAATAAAAATGAAATAAAATAATAAAATAAATAAAATGCTGTGCAGAATCAAAAATGAAGTAAAATAAAAATAAAATAAAATAACAAAATAAATAAAATGCTGTGCAGAATCAGGAATTGGCTTATGTTGGGTAGATGCAATCCTATGCTCACCACGTCCTCCCTGAAGCCCTGGGCTGGCTCCTGCTCCCACTCTCCACTCCCTAGAGACTTTTTGGAGTGTAGCGACTCTTGGAAAGAATTAGTACAACAAAGTGCTATTTTTATGATCTTTGTGGGCTGTATTGAGGTTCTGTAGAGAAACAGAATCAATAGGATGTGTGTATGGGGAGAGAGAGAGAAGGAGGGGGAGGGGAGGAGGAGAGGAAGGAGAGGGAGGAGGGAGAGAGAGATTGACATTGGTTGGTTGATTTTAAGGAATTGGTTTTGGGGATTTGAGAGGGCTGGTAAGTCGGGAATCTGCGCAGGCTGGCAGGCTGCAGACCCAGGGAGAGCTGACGTATTGGGAGTCCAAGGGCATGCTGGGGCAGAATCTCCTCTGTGCATATCTGTGTTCAAATTTTCTCTTCTTATAAGGACATCAGTCATATTGGATTAGGGCCCAACTGAATGACTCATTTTAACTTAATTCCCTCTTTAAAGACCCCATCTCCAAATACAGTCATATTATGAGATGTGGGGGTAGTTAGAACTTCAACCTATAACTGGCAGGGCCCAATTAAGCCCATAGCACAGCCATATGAAATATTCTGTTTTTAAATTTTGTATTTATTTATTTATTTATTTATTGATTGATTGATTTATATTTTAGAAAGAGAAAGTAGGAGCAGCGAAGAGGGGCAGAAGGAGAGAGAGAGAATCCCAAGCAGGCTCCTTGCCTAGTGCAGAGCCCGACGAGGGGCTCGACCCCACCACCCTGGGATCGTGACCTGAGTGGAAATCAAGAGTGGGACGCTCTACCCACTGAGCCAGCCAGGAGCCCCTGAAATATTTTGTTTCTAAAACATGATAAGTAAACAAAGTGCAGCTCTTCCCCATAGTGGTTACAGGATAGCTTAATACCTATGCCTGCACTGTGGTAAGGACTTTGCACTAACTAGCTATTTAATGATCAGGTACTATAATCACACCCAGCTCGTAGGTATTGAAACTGCAGTATACAGAGGTGAAGGGGCTTACCCTGTGGTGTTAAGTCAGGGGGTGGCAGCCTGGGAACCGTCCCCAGGCCATCTGGTCCCAGGACTATCAGACCGCAGAGGGACCGTTGAACACCCATCAGGTGGCATTCCTCAGCTTATGCTCCGAATCCTTTGGGACTTTCGTTAAATTGCAGATTCCTGGGCTCAGGACTGAACTTCCTGAACCAGACTCTACTAGGAGTTGGACATGTGAGGAAGAGCCTACATTTTACACAGGGAAACTTCAGAGGCTTTTATACCCACGGCATTGGAGGATTACTAGAATTTTTAAAAATTATTTATTTTTTTACATTTATTTATTTTTGAGAGACAGAGAGAGTACAAGTCAGGGAGGGGCAGAGAGAGAGGAAGACACAGAATCCGGAGCAGGCTCCAGGCTCTGAGCTGTCATCACAGAGCCCAACATGGGGCCTGAACTCACGAACTGTGAGATCATGACCTGAAGGCGGATGTTTAACCGACTGAGCTACCCAGGCGCCCCTGGAATTATTTTGTAAAATTTACCTAACTCTGCTTTCTTCAGTTCCTGATTCCAGTGCTTAAATGGCCTCCACCGTTTGTGGGTGGGGCTTTTTTGGGGGTGATTTATTCATTTATTTAACCAATATCTATCAGGCAATGTTGCTAGGCTCTATGGGCTTAAAAGGATAAGTCAGATGTGAAACTTCTCTTCAAAGGCTACAATTTTATGTTGATATTATGAGATTTTAGCATGTTCTTTCAAATGAGAAATGTCTGTACCCTGCTCTATTTTTAAAGGTTCTATTTTCCATAAATATGGGTGCTTGTCTTATTTTCTATTCAAGAATGGCTTTACAAATCGTGTATTTTAGTTAATTCTCTTAATTTTCTGGTAGGAAGGTGAATAACATGCATTATTATTTATAAATAATTGAGACTATGTTTTTTGAGAGAAGAATAGTGAAAAAAATGTATGCCAGCTGCTGCTTTATTCAAGGCTTTGTGTTGCTCTTCAGTTTTTATGAATGTATTGAAGTGTGCAGGTGCATGTGTGTTTGTGATCCAGATAAAAATGTTAAACCTGTCATTAAAACAGTTCTTTAAAAAACATCTCATCCTTTTTATGATGAGTAAAATAATTTCACTAGTTCCTAAAGTCCTTCCTCTACATTTTTGGCAAGAGGACTGTGGTTGTGTTCCGTTCATCACCAATGGATTCTTCTCCATTGAAAGTAGTCCCGGGTCACAGAGGCTCAGCGGTGGGAAGCCATGTTTTCTACCAGAGGAGGATTCAGGAGGATTCATTGGCACTTGCCATTGGTGATGCCTTTCCCAGGTGTCCTGTGGCTGAGCACCAGTGTCGATCCAGAGTGTGTTCCAGAACTCGTGGATCCACGAAGACCTCCTTCTTATTTCCTCTTCCTCCATCTTTCCCTCTGCAGTGATGATGATGGAAAAAGCACATGAGTAGACATCAGCCAAATACCAACTGCCTGGGGTAGGAGGGAATAAGGCTAATGAGTTGATTGCTCTTAATACATAAATTCACTTTTCTTTGTTTTTTTTTTAAGTTTTATTTATTTTTGAGAGAGAGAGAGAGCAAGTGGGGGAGGGGCAGAGAGAGAGAGAGAGAGAGGGAGTGAGAGAGAATCCCAAGCAGGCTCTGCACTATCATGCAGGTCCCCAATGCAGGGCTCAAACTCCCCAACCGTGAGATCATGACCTGAGCCACAATCAAGAGTTGGACGCTTAAGCCACCCAGGCGCCCCTAAATTCATTTTTCTTCACAGATTTGAAGTGTTTGGTGGGGAATGGAGGTGGGAAGGTGGGCAAGTCCTACTGCCGTGTAGAGAGTGAGGGTAGGTAGAGGGCAGTGTTGGTGAGAGGGCAGGACGGTCGTGGGCACATGGCCTGTAGCCAGTGAAGGCTTTTTGTACTGAATCAAGGCTAATTGTTAGGGCTTGCTTGTTTTTAGTGTGTGTGTGTGTGTGTGTGTGTGTGTGTGTGCGTGTGTGTGTGTGTGTGTAATTTTCTAGTTTAGTTGAGAGTGGGTCTGTCAAAGTCATCCATATCACTCAACTGACTCCAGTCACCTGGCTAGTCAGTGGCAAAGGGCCCAGAACTGTCCCTCTGAGCTGGTAGTGAAGTTCTTCCCATTAACTCGTGGCAGGTGCACAGCTTTTAACCAAGGTCTGATCTATTTACTTTCCGAGGCAAAGTAAATTATTTGAGCTTGCAACGAATAAGTAAAACAAGGACAAACGAAAGTATAAAATCTTGTCTATCAATGCTACCTTATTAGTTCAATCTAACTCAAATTATTAAATATTAGCTTTATATATGTTTGTCATGTTTTTAAGATCTGGAAGGGAGATCTTATTTCATCACCCAGAATGACTGAATTTGTCTTAATTATTTTTCATTTACAAGAGATGTTACAAAAGAAAAAAGAAAAAAGATCTCCGCAATTTTGGAAAATTTTAATGATTTTTTTTTTGTTAAATGAAACTGGTGTACTAGACTGACCGGGGGCTCTTCTTTGGAAATAAAATGCAGAAATTCACTTTTCTAAAGCAGAGTGCCATGATAGGGCAGGTGGAAGACATCTCAGGTTTCTCAGCACTTATACACAGGTTAAAATCTGTGACCCTTTGTTACTCATGAATCACATGCTTTTTAATCCTCCCTGGAAATATTTCAGGAAGCTTTTTTTTAGAGACAAAGAGTGTGTGTGCAAGTGGGAGAGAGGGGCAGAGGGAGAAAGAGAGAGAGGGAGGGAGGAAGGGGGAGAATTCCAAGCAGTCTTCCCACTCAGCAAGGAGCCCCATGCAGGGCTTGATCCCACAACCCTGGGATCGCGACCTGAGCCGAAACCGAGTTGGACGCTCCATCTACTGAGCCACACAGGTGCCCTGAGGCTATTTTTTCTAACCTTAAAGGGAATATTTACAAGAACATGGAATACATGTAGAGCTGAGGCAACCCGGACCCGGTGATCAGGGGGCCACAGAGCTGCTGTAGCCCAGGTGGAGGCTGTCAGGCTTCGGTGCTGGGGCTGTGCCCTTTCTGTCACTGCCACCTGTACAGCTGTACCCCCTTCCCCCCAATTCTCCCCCCCCAGACTGTCACCTTCATCCCTGGGCTCCTTGTCTCCACTGGGCCTTTTTTGCACGCCATTCCTTGGTCAGGAAAGAACCCCGTTACCTAGCTAATTCTAAGTCATCTTAGATTAAACGTCGTTCATTTCTCTCGGACAGCCTTCTCCAGTTCGTGTGGAACCATGTAGAATCCATCCGCTATTTGCTCCATAGAGTTTTATACTCCCCTTTTCCAAAAGGTCACCCCAACACACGATTCTATGTCTGTCTTGGTCGCTAGAAGGCCAGCTCCATGAGGGGGGACTTTGTCTTTTCACCAGTGTGTTACCAGGACCGGCGTGTTGCCCGGCACATAGCGTATGCTATGTAAATCTTGGTTTATTGATTGATTGGTTGATTAACGCTCCAGGAAACCCAGCCATTAATAGCTAGGCTGCCTCTGACTCAGCACCAGTTTTGAGTAGCCCTGGGAGGGCCGTTATGTCAACTTTTCTATGTTTTTAATGCTAAACCTGAAATTGATATTTCATTCTGGGCTGTTCTAGGAGGATCCTGAATAAGCCTCGTTTTTGAATTCATAGAGCAGAAGTTTGCAAGCTGAGTTCTAGAGCTTAAGGGCCCTTTGGGTGTGATTTAGGGAGGCTGCAGGACGAGAGCGAGGATGCGTGTGCTGGGTGTGTCCACATCACTTCACCTTTGTGTTAGTAACACGAACAAACGTGTAGACAGCATTTATCCTGTAACAGGCCCTATTCTGCACACCTCACACAAATTAACCCAGTCCCCATGACAACCCTAAGTGAAGAGTGGGGTTTTTATCACGTGGGGAAACCGAGGCACGAGGCAGGCGCGTGCCTTGCTCAAGGTCACGTGGATAGTACCTGCGGAGCTGGGTTTGAAGCCAGCCATCAGGCTCCAGCGTCGGGCTCCGACCCTGCACCGTCTGGCGCCTCTCTTAGCGCAGCAACTTGGCTTTCGTGTGTTTGCGGGAAGAGGTCACAGGTCAGGCTTGGGGGAAGGATCCGCCCCCCTGGACACTTAAAAACTGCCACGGCGGGGCTGGCCTTCAAGTCTTCTCAGGCGGCTCCCGGGGCTCGATGTTTTTATTTCCGCGGTCCCGGTCCTGAGTCCGGAGTCGGCCGACGGTTTTCACGTGGGTCCGTGGGGACGTGCCCAGCGGCACCCCATCGGCCTGGCTCGAGCAAGGGCGAGGGCAGGACGGAAGTAAGCCTGGGGAGCGTCTCCCTGGGGCTCGGTCTTCAGTCCGGGTACCCCCCTCCCGCACCCCGATCTTGCTTTACTTCCCCCCTTGCGGCGAGGGGCGTGAGCCTGACTTTGGCAGAGCATCCGAACCGGGACGATCCCACAAAGGGGCCCGAGAAAAGTTCCCAGGGTCAGACCACGAGGCTGGGTTCCGCCACGACCCTCCTAACCCGGCTCCGCCCCCCAACGTGCCTTCCTCCAATCAGCAAAAAGCACACTTACCGGCAAGGGCCAATAGAAACGTTTCTTTGACGCCGCCGACTTCGAAGAGCGCGAGCGCCTCAATGCGTGGCGCCCCCTGTCGGCGTTGGAAGCATGCAGCTGGAAAGCCTGGGGAGTCGTGGGGTCAGAAGGCCTCGCCTGCGCCTCCCAGCCACCCAACTCCGGCCGCCCCAACTTGCCCACGGTCATGGCACTTGCTGCGAATTCGTTAGGGGGCGGCTGCATCTTTGTTTTCTGGATGCGCTGAGGTGAGCCCCCCCTTCCCCAAGCCGGGTTGGGATTTCATATGAAGGTAGGAAGTGAGGAGGACTTTTTTTTTTTTTAAATATTTTTTTAACGTTTATTCATTTTTGATAGGGCATGAGTGGGGGAGGGGCAGAGCGAGAGGGAGACAGAATCCGAAGCAGGCTCCAGGCTCTGAGCTGTCAGCACAGAGCCCTCCGCAGGGCTTGAACCCGCAAACCGTGAGATCATGACCTGGGCCGAAGTTGGTTGTTTAATGACTGAGCCACCCAGGCGTCCCCCACCCCCCCCCTTTTTTTTTTAATGGCATCAAATTGTGCATATAAAACGGATGCCACATCAAGACTTTCATGACACTGTAGAGCAGCTCCAGTTACTGTTTTTAACCTGTTGTGCTTTTAAAAGACGTTTGCTGTGTGCGTGGAGCGCCCCGTAGGCTACGTGCGTGGAGCGGTGGCGGGAGGGTTGGTCACAAGTAGGCCCCGGGGGTGGGGGGTGGGGGTGGGGGGTGGCCGGGCCTCAGGCCCCGGCTCTGGCAGCCGCCAGGGGGCGCGGCGGAGGCGGCCGTGCCGGGCAGAGCGCAGGCCATCTGCGTCGTGAGGCCGCGCCTGGAGGGGGGCCGGCTCCGCGGTCCGCCCCGATCCGTCTTCTTCCATTTTGCAGCTTCCCACTTCCCATCTGTGCCCACCCACTGGTTTCTCAAAGAATAAAAAAAAAAAAAAAAAAAAAATTGGCACACGGTTCAAGGAGAAAGCATCGGGAACACGTGGGCTCCTCCGTCCCGGGTTCGTACATAGTGTGGGACGCACGTGGCCACCGTGGCGTCGCTGGCTTCCCGCACCCGTTCCCAAAGCTGTGATCCCGCTTGACCGACCCCGGGCTGCGCATTTTGCCGCACCGTGGATATCGGGGTGCTAGTTGTACTTCGCAAGTTGCCAGGAAAACGTTTTCTGTTTCCTTTCATCTTTGCCAGTGCTGCCTGCAGACTCCAAAAGGCATCTTCAGAAAGCTGATAATTAAAGCTATGGAATCCGAGCATAAGTAATCATTACCTATTTTGCTAGGGTGCAGTCCTTTTGACAAAACGATGTCCTTGCCAATAATGATTAGGTCATCACCTTGTCACAGTGCTCGTCCAGGTGCCCCAATTTGAAGACAAACGTTGGGCCAACCTTTATTGTCCAAGTCTCTGATTCAAATAAACCTGGTATTCCAGAAAAGAAGAGAAGAAAAGGAACAACCCCCAAACTCTAAGCAGAAGTTATTTCTGAATAGCACACAACTATATGACTGTTTTAAGGCTAGTTAAAAAAAAAAAATAAAAAAAAATGAGTACTTAGTAAAATGGCAGTTTTATTCATTAATAAACACTTTGAAGCAGCCAGGAATTCAAATTCTCACAGCACATTTTGTGGATCGATGTCTATACTCTGCCATCTTGCTGGAATGCTCCTGTTCTGCTCCGAGTAATAGCTTTTCATTGACTGATGAGCAAGTCTTTATTGTCTATGGATGGATTATTGCAAGTTCAACTTCCCCAAAGCACACCAGCCCCAAACAGTACGTGCTTGCAGACAGAATGCTTCATTGATGTGCTTGGGAAGTGGAGAGAGAGTGGACAGACACGTGATTGGGATTTGTATTTGGACTGGCACATAGGCCTTCTTATTTTGGACTTTTTCTCGGCGAGGCGAGAGACAGGGAAGTGTTAAGAGCACGCAGCCTTCGGGGGGGGGGTCGTCTTCAAGAAGAAGGCCCCCATCTGTGTTTCTTCCAAAGGCCCCATCCTTGGGTGGGGAATGCAAATGGAAGTCCCTCAGCTTTCTCTGTCAAGCTTATCTGATCCTGGGCCTCAAAGGTACCTCCTGAATGAAAAACCTCTCCATTACGACCCAGGAAAGTAAAGTGTGCCAGGAGGATTCCTTAATGAACTGGACGAAAGGCTTTCAGTACCAAAGGAAATGAATTATTAGTGTCTCATTGGCCCCAATGATGTGTGTTTTCATGCCAATAGCTTTGACACCACTCACTCCATCTCCAAGATACACCCCCATTCTCATCTTGAGGAAGGGATTTTGCCTTAGCTGTTCCTGAATTTTCTTCAGCAACAACTGTTGCTGTTCAGGATCCGTATTTCATAAGGTAAGAACCCCATGTTTCCAAATGTGCCCCGAGAATACCTTCTTCACTTTCATTGAAAAGAAAAAAAAAAAAAAGAGGTCAAATTGATATCCGGGAAAATCTTCCCATCTGAAAATTTGAAGCAATAGAAGTTGGATTTTGCAAGTTTGTTTTGGGTAAGCAGCAAGCATATTTCCCTTGGTTGGTTCAGCAACAACATTTCTGTCCCGTCATCTAGTTAGGGATGAATGGCATATTGTGGTTTCCAAAACCGAGACTACATATGCTGTACCCAAACTTGCTCAATTTGGGAAAGCTCACAAGTAAGCTTGCCTTTGATTTTTTTTTTTTTCTTCCCCTGAGTTCCTCTTTTGGCCAAAGAGGAATTGCTTCTGTGCCATTCAAAATACTTGAACTTCGCTGCCACCCGGAAAAGAGAAGTAGCTAGCAAGGCGCGTCCTAACGATTCATTGACATGTGGAGTGGGGGTGAGGGTGGAAGGAACAGGAAGGTCACACACAGGGTTGGTGTCGTCATTTTCTTTGTTTTGTTTTCTGGAAGAAGGAATTGATGTCGATTTCCAAAGAGAAGCTCACAAGAGAAAAAGCTGGTGGGTTTTCTGATGTGCCTTGAGCTTCGTGGGCATGTTGTTAAGGTGTTCTTTGATCGGGCTTCTTGTAATTGCTAAAAACTAAGACTCACAGAAACCTCAGCTTGCGTCTTTTATATGTGTTAAAGATATATAAGGTTCCCTGGAAGAGACGGGGCGAAGGAGAAGTGGCATGTGTTGAAAGTGCAAAACACACAAAATAATTTAGTAGTCTTAGAGGTGATCAAGACCGTTGTGAGAAAATATACTCGTCTAGATTTTTCTAGGAAGAACATGATGGACGGGAATGGCTTAAAATAAGACAACCAGCTCAAAACTGATAGGATGGCTAGTCGGCGGCCATGGGCCAGGTTCTACAATAGACTCAGGGGAAGCATCAAGGAACATAAGATACAAGGTCCCTGTCTTCTGGAGCTTCTAGTCTAGCAAAGGAGTTCATCGTGTGCCACTTAAGTAATTGATAATGTTGAAAAAGCACTATTCTTGACAGAACCAAAATACAAGCTACATATCCCCGCATTGTTCTCACAAACTGTCTTCGCTGGGGCCAGTGTCCTTGACTCCGGTGGTACCCCCGTTCCCCAACGCCACCCTGGCTCATTTTCTGATGATGCAAAAGATCCCCTGCTCCGTTTAAGTCACAGAAGCAGGCTGACTTCAGCACTTAGAATGTCTGGTCTGAGCAATAGGCAGACGTTGACCTTGGCCTAGTTACACCTCATCCTGCCTGCAGCCGGGCTGCAGAGTCCCGCCCCCACTTCACTGGTGGGGGTGGGGGTGGGGGTGGGGGTGGGCAGAGGGTGTGCAGGAAGGAAGGGTAAGAGCCTGAGCCCCTTTCTACCTGGCTGGCTGCCTGGCGTCCTGTTTTTTTGCTCTGGCAAACCCTTTTTGGGTGGACTTTCTTTCTAGAACATTGAGTCTTCGGAAGTTGTCAGCAGCAAGCCTTCTTATTCTCGGAGCTCCCTTGATCCCTGCTGTGGGACAGAGGGGCAATGCACCCCACGTCCTTTCAGTGGTCCCTCAACACCCCTTCCCCAGCCCTGGCTATCCCGTTGTCCCCCTCCAGCCTCTCCCTGACCGGGTCTCCTCCTCCTTCGAAGGGCCAGAGAACTCTCACTCACTGCCACCCCCAGCAGCCCCCTCCCCGTCCCTTGCCACAGTCACCTGTGTGCTCCAGGTCCGCCCCCAACACTGTCTGTGTGGCAACATCTCTGACTTCCCAGACAGACTGTGGGACGGAACCCCGCCCCATGCGCAGTTAGCTGGAGCCTTCTGGGGTCCAGCCAGCTCCTGTCCCCCAGCTGCAGGGACTTGCCCTGAACCCCCCTCTCCACCTGGACTTGGCGTCGGAGGGCAACATCCCCCACCCGTAGGCCCCCAAATGGCGATGAGGACTCCGGTATAGCGCGGACGAGGTCTGCCTGGCCGTGGGCCTGCGGGGAGGTTTCACCTTGCGGTCTGAGCACTGGAGCCTCGGTTGGACTGAGAACGACGTCTGTAGGAAAATCCCGCACCTGCCGCTTCCACTCTGCCCGAATGATTCCTCTTACGCCTCATACCTAGTGAGATAGGTGGGATCACCGTGATCAGAAAACAAAAAGAAAGTGAATCACAAGCGGCTTAGACAACTCGCCTACAGGAGTTGCCAGAGCAACTCAGTAATGAGGTCAGGCCTCAAACCCCGGCTCTCGGCTCAGAGTCTAGATTGGCAACCTCGGTGTCAGGGTCAGGGGGCCTGGGGAGAAAGGGCAGCCCCCGACAGAAATTTGGGGCAAACAAGCAAAGTAACTTGGGGTGAGAAAGCACACCCCCCCCCCGCCGCAACTTTCTTTCCTCCGACCCCCCCGTGTGGCCCGCGCCCACGGTGCACAACAGACCCTTGTAGGAAGTGGGGGGGCCGTGCCACGCGGCGCTGGCCCCGCGACCAGCGCCGGCCGCTGGGGATGTGACTGTAGCTCGGGACATGAGCCCGCTTGTTCGCTCACTCTCAGTGAAAAGAGTTTTGAAATGAGTTCTGAATAGACAGCATTTTCTTTGTGCGGTTGGTAAATAACACAGAGCAAAGTTAGCAAGTTGCTGCGTTTCTGCATTCTGATTCTATGGAACCTTTTTGTGGGGAGAAGGGCAGGATGTTTTTAACAGAATGTGACCTCCCTGGCATACTAGAGGTAAGGAGAAAAAAATTGCCGAGATAACTGTGAATATTTTACATCCTGGAGAACGTAGCTTCTAACCAAGCCACATGAAGAGAGCAGATTTCTACATGCTGCATAAAAACCCATGCCTCCTAGAGCTTTGGAAGGTGCTAGCCACGTTGGTTTGGCATTTGTTTAGATTTGATTAGAAATCAATGCTTTTCGTACGATCATTTTCATGTGCGCATTCTCTTTTTCTCCTTTAGAAAGCAATAACGTTTGTGAATGGGGCAGTGTGGAGAAATCCTAAGAGAAATAGCATAAGAGCATTTTGGAATATATCCCGGAAAAGATAACTTCCTACACATCTGTAGACTCGCCAGGTTAAGGTAAGGAAAAAAAAAAAAAGATTGTACAAAGTAGATTCGAGTTATTTCATTACGTCACATTGGGTTGAGCTTTGGGAGAAAAATGAGTACCACTGATGCAGGATGGATGTGGGGGTGGGGGGGATGAGGAGGGCCCACCTTTTTGCCCCTCCCCCTTTCAGGCATGGATCTGGTAGCCCTGGGTCCACTGTGACAATGGGTGGTCACCAGGGGTTGTTTCTAATGCCAGCTGAAGAGCCATGGAGAACGAGTGGGGGGGGGGGTGTATGGGGGGAAGACAGATTATTGCGTTTGGGAGGCACTTCTGTTGAAACCTCAATGTGTTCAATAGAGCAAATGTTACTTGTACAGTATGGAATTTCTTTTAGGTTTATATTTGCACTGGGACTGACTCATTTTCTATTTAGGATTCTTAAAAAAATCACTTTTATGGTGCTCAGATGAGAAGTACATCTGTTGCTTACATATAATAAGCATCAAATACGAAGACATGTTCAATGCTGGAGCTGTTTGTTTGTCGCTATAGGAGACCTGCGACATATGCATGCCGTGTGTCTCTTTTCTGGAATACAGGCACTGACGACTCAAACTTTATGGCTTTTCCCTTGAGCAATATCAGTTGTTTTTTTTTTTTTTAAAGTCCCCAGCTACTTTAGGTCACTAAAAAGTGCATATCATTTAGAACTTTCGAATGAGTACTTGGAATGAAGTTCAATGGTATGAATTGGGTTGGTCACTATGTAGTATTTGGGATTCTGGATGAGTTTTTAGAGCAAAGCAGAGCTCATTTATTCGTTGGTAGGTTATATACGCATAACGTTAGCACTACAATAAGACTGTCTTTCCAGCAGCTCGGAAATCAAGCTGTTAGTTCCCAGGACTCTGTCAGTTTCACGTTCGTGATTGTGTGTAAAATGAAACAGTTATAACGGAATAGAAGTTGTGTTAGAGTGAGCATTGCAATGGAGGGAGGGCTTCTGGTTTTCTAACAATTGGTGGGACGCACTTGTTGCATACAACTTGGGGCCTTGATCTTTCACACTATTTCAGATACATTGTTGTCAAATTAACTGGAACGGTTCCTTTAGATCAACTTTGAGTGAGTAGTGCAAAAAAAGCGATTCTCCTATAAGCCACGTAAGCCACGTTTGTGCAACTGATTTAAAAATTATAGCATTCCTTATAAAGTCATCCCAGGCTAAGTAAACATAAAACAATAAAACATATTGTTTTCCTTACTGATTTTACAACCAAACTTTTTAGATGAAATAGTGTCATTACCTTGTGTTTGTATAAGTTATTACTCTCTGGGAAAAGCTTTGTCTCCAGCATGAAATAAAAATTAAATTCAGATTCTAAACTTTAAAAAAGCTTTTCCTTAATTATATATTTAAACATTTTTAAATTAAAATACAGCTGTGTTCATCATCATGTAAGAAACAGCTTGTTGAGCAATGTAGCTATGATATCGGGTAGCAATGTGGGCTGGTGAAAACCCCAGCAAGTACTGGATTGTCTCCTGAAGCCATTTACAGGCAATCACCAGCAGAGGGCAGCACAGAGCAATGAACGCCGGCTGTTCGACAGTCTAAAAATCTAGAAGGAAATTATCTGTATAAAAGTAGTACTTTTTGGATAACGCCCCCCCCCCCCACCAAAATCATAGATCTCTAAAATTACTTTTTAAAAGCCTCAAATATGTTAACCCCTACCTAAGTTTCTCACCATGAAAGTGTTGAAGTGTGAGGACACAGTGATTTCCTTGTGGACCTTGGAGGTATTTGCACTTTGATTTTCCTTTTCACTTATTTTATCACAAAACACAGTGTGGGAACGCAAATACCAGCAATGTGCACAAATTTTCGTTATAAAGCTTTTCAGTGTGATTATTCTCTTGAACAACATTGGAAAAATCATAAATTCAGATTCAGGCAATGACCTTTACCAAACTCAGTGTCTGAAGCAAAATGCAACTTAGAAAGATTCCCATTCAATCTACATTTCCTTGATGCAAAAACGATAGCACATTGTATAAACGCCAAACATGTCATGTCCGTGGTCTTTATGAAAACAAACAAGCAAAACAACCCAGTAGCACATTGTCCTGCTTGTTAATTTCTTTTTCTCCTTAAAATTATTACAGCAAACATTTGACATTTTGTAAAAAAAAAAAAAAAAAAAAACCCACATGTGCTACTCAATATTTGACATATGTTTTACACTGGAAGTCTGGGAAAAAAAGACATATTAGACTGGAAGAGAGTTGTAAAGAAGTTAGACGAATAGCTTTAGGAAAGCATGTTCTATTTTGTTACAAGGGTGTTATAAAAACCCTAGTTTAATGGTTTATGCATAGATGGTTAGGGACTCTAAATGTCTTTATACTGAATCCTGTCATTTGAAAGCTAGCATTTAAGATTATCATTCTTATAGGCTAATTAAGGTATAAAATACTTCCTCTTTTCAAAAGTTCATGAACACATAACACACTGGGGCTACTTTTACAAGCCAAGTGTCCCTCTTATGCCATTAGCTTTCTTGGATTTACCTTCTAAATGACTTTGGCTCAAATTGACTTCAGATATTTGACATATCAAGTATTGTTGTCTTCAAAGGTTTCCCCGGCAACTGCAACGATTCATCTGGTTCTAGTCAAAAGTGCCCTTGAACTCTCCACTCACTTCATTTCCTGGTGTGAGTAATGTGTGTAGGAAAAGGAGGGACACCAAAGACTCCATGTAATAGGCTAATGTGAATGGTTCGGTGAAGAGATGGATGGATTTCACAGAAAAATCCACTTGGGTGTTAAGAGTTGGCAGGCTTTGTCAAGCTTTCGTATTAATTTTGGGCGGAAGATCGCAATCATGATCAGCCCCCTGTGCTCTGGGTTCGCTTCACTCCTCCTCACAGTTCCTGGGCAGACCTGTGAGGATAGAGCCCCAAACTCTTACCTTAAGTCCCCCCAACAACTTCTTCAAGTACAGAGTGCTGGTCCACTAGGGAGCTGTCACCTCTGAATCTCTCAATGGGGCCTTGGGATCCCCCCTGACTCATGCACACTGACCTTACTCTCTGTCTTAGATCTACTTTCACTGTTTGTTTTTTTAAATTTTTTTTTTTTAATTTTTGAGAGAAAAAGCGAGCATGAGCAGGGGTGGGCCAGAGAGAGAGGGGGACAGAGGATCTGAATCAAGCTCTGAGCTGACAGCAGAGAGCCTGGTACAGGGCTTGAACTCACAAACTGTGAGATCATGACCTGGGCCTAAGGTGGATGCTTAACCGACTGAGCCACCCAGGCACCCATATCTAGCTTCACTTTCAACCCATCTTGAAGCCATGGGTAGAGGCTCATTCCACCATGCTTCGAGGGAGGGTTTTATAATTACCACCCAAATTGTTCCAGAGAGCAGAGAGGGAGGGAGAAGCTGGAATCCCTGATCCTGTGGTCTGTGAAAGGTTCCTCTGTTGAGCGTTGATTACATTCTGTGATTTGTTTAAAATAGAATATTTCACCTCATCCAGGCAGACTGATCAGTTAGAATGTCATTTTTTTTTCTTTACCTTGGCTCTTGTTTTCACAACTGATTGGCTGACTAGTGACTGGATCGATTGACAAATGAGGCAATATAATATACAGTCTCGTGGAACTATGTAAATCAGAGCAGATTGCTCTCCAAGTACTGAGCTTCTGCCGAGGTCCCTGTGGGCTCCGCCGTGAACTCCAAGTCTAGAGAGCCTCAACAATGAATCGTCTGTCATCTCGACTGGGCATGAAAGCAGAGCCACTCCCTCTTCCGGTCCCCACCATTCCTTTCTTCCTGTATTGTTATATTTCGTTCTGTTTGATACACTCACTGAGACATGAATGTCCCGCTGAAATGTGTCTAAGTAACCAGATTTTTATTTTTTATTGATTTAAAAAATTTTTAGTGTTTATTTGGGGAGGGGGGAGAGAGAGCGGGAGAGAGACCAAGCAGAGGAGGGGCAGAGAGAGACAGGCAGAGAATCCTAAGCCGGCTGTGCACTGTCATAGCAGAGCCCGAGGTGGGGCTTGAACTCATGAACCGTGAGATCGTGACCTGAGTCAGATGCTCAACAGACTGAGCCACCCAGGTGCCCCTAAATAAGCAGATTTTTAAAAATTTATTTTGGGGTCTGTAGGTAATTTTAGTAAAGATTACATATATGAAACTATATGTATGTGTGTGTATACGTGTGTGTATATGTGTGTGACAATATATATATATATATATACACACACACGCATAGACTACCAGCCTGTCTACCAGCTACAATTACCATTGTGATTATCATTTCGAATAATCCTTGGGTTGTTAAAATTAATGTAGCTAAATGTAATTTTGTAGTAGGAAATGCAGTTTTCAGGGTGTGAAATAATAGTAATCAATTTGAATAAATATTTGCTATTTGTTTTCATAAAAGTTTAAATCCGGAAAAGAGAACTCCGACCAACATAGGAATATAGCAGGATCAATGGAACAGGTGGCATGAGTCATATCACTGGCTTTTAATTAAAACGGATGCTGTGGATGTTGGCAGGGACCGGGCTGCACATAGGTAGTTTTAGAATTTCTGAAGCTGAAATTTGGTTGGAGCGCTCTTAATCTGAAGGAACTTCTTTTGATAATTTATAATCTATCTGTACATCGAGGAGCATTGATGATATAGTTTTCATACCTAACTCACCGTTGAAAAAATTCAAAGAGGTATATTAATCCTTAGAGTGGGCAGCTGTTCCCGAGCCAAAGGATTTTTGCGCAAAGCTAATATGTATAATAGAGAATCGGTCTTTCACTGTACAGTTTTGTCATATTTCAATAACTGAATGAATATTCTGAATTAATAAGCAGAACGTTTGTACAAACTAAAGACTACTCTAAGCTCTGCATTCATTGATGGGAACCTTAAGCAAATGTTTCTTTTTATCAGCTTGTTCAAAAGGCATAAACAATGTTATGGCTCTGAAGTGATAACATATCAACCGGTAAAATAGTAACTGGGTCTGGAACAGGTAAGGAAAAGTTATGGGTTACATGCCGTTTTGAGTATTTCGAAGATCCTGAAGAAGCGGTTTGTTTTTAGTATGTATATATTTATACTTTGTCTCTTACAGAAAAGAGTCTGAGCATTTAAACGTATACGCAGGATTTTTTGAGCTTTGTTGTGTTTTTTAACTTTGGTTACAAAGTAAACCTAAGCAGAGAGGGAGGCAAACCATAGGAGACTTTAATACAGAGAACAAACTGAGGGTTGATGGGGGTGAGGGGCTGGGGGGGTCGGGGAAAATGGGTGGTGGGCATTGAGGAGGGCGCTTGTTGGGAGGAGCCCTGGTGTTGCGTGTAAGTGATGAATCACGGGACTCTACTCTTGAGGCCAAGACTACACTGTATGTTAGCTAACTTGGCCATAAGTTAAAAACAAATTAGACGTACGTTGGTTGCATATGTCAATAGAAAATAGAGAAAGGCGGTAGAAATATCAAAGGATGAGTCCAAGTTCTCGAAATGCTAAGATGGACCACGAGGGGAAGATGGGCTTGGCTGGCCACCTTGTGCCACATGCTGCCTAGTGTCTCCCACTGAGGTGGGTTCGTGGAAAGAGAATGGAGAGCTTTAGGGATCATACCTTGTTTCGTCTTCCTTTCCGCCTCCTTCCGCGTCCCTCACATCACCTGCCGTTCATCTCTTAAATGTTAGGATGTCATGAAACCAGAGGAGTAATGATCGGAATATTTGCTCCACAGGCTTGCAGACGCCTCAACTCCTTTCATCTCTGCAGCGAACAGCCATTCATTCTCTCGACAGGAGTCCGAACCTTTAATATGTCAGGCATTGGTCCCATCTGAATGTGTGATTTCATTTAATTCTCTCGAGAGCCCTTAGAGGTGGTGCTGGTTATGTCCATTGTACAAGTGATGAAACCGACTGAGCCTTTTGGAGAAGTAAGGGAAACTTTTCAAAATCATAAAACTCGTCAGTGCTGGAGTTGGGATTCAAATCCCACACCATAGCTTTCCTCACTGCTGCTTCAGAAACAGACTTGTCTCTGAGGAGGTTGTGCTTTAGTACCGACGCTCCAAAGCTTTTTTATTTTGAATTGATGTCAGACTCACTCAGAAAAAGTTGTAAGTACCAAAGTTGTGAGCGTGAAGAATTCCAGAATGCCCTTCACCAAGATTTTCCAATTGTTAACATTTCACCGAGTTTGCACTCTCTCTCTGTGTTTGGTGGATATACACACACAAACATATATACGTATGTATGATATATCATTTTTTCATGAAACATTTGTGACAAGATGTTGTGATAAGATCTAGACGTGATGCCTCCTTTCCCACTAAATGCCGTTGTGTATTCTTAAACACATGCCCATTATCTTAACTTTGTACAATGCGATATCGAGATCATGACATCAGCAGTGATAGAATCTGTACACTTGTTTCAAATTCGACAGTTATCCCAGAAATGTCCCTTATGGCAAAAAAAAAAAAAAAAAGTTATCCAGAATTCAATGCAGGATTATTTATTATATTTAATTGTCATGTGTTTTAGTCTTTTGATCAGGAACATTTCCTCAGTTTTTATTGGTCACAGCCCTGACATGTTTGAGGGGTAGAGGCGAGTTATTATACAACGTACCTCAGTTTGGGTTTGTCTGATGTTTCCTCATGATTTGATTCAAATTACTCACGTTTGGAGGAACACCATGGAGGAGAGACTGTGTTCTTCTCAGTGCATTATGTCAGGAGGCATGAGCATTGGTGGGTTTCATTACTGGTTTGTTCAATTGGCTAAGGTGGTATCTGTTCAAGTTCCTCACAGCAAAGTTACTATTTTTCCCTTTTTAATAAATTAATAGGTCATGGGGAGATAGTTTAAGACTATGATTCTGTTTCTTACCTGATTTTTATCTCACTAGTTTTCATGTATTGATGATTCTTGCCCATATCAGTTATTATTATGATGGTTGCCAAATGGTTATACTTTTTTTTTTTTTTTTTTTTTTTTGAGCTCCCTTACTGAGGGGTTTACTGTTAGTCTAGAGAGATGCAGTATCTCCTGTGTTTGGTCCTTTGTGTGGGGTGCGGTTTTACTGTTAGCCTAAGACCACGTGCAATGCCTTACGAGACTTATCCCATCAGACCCTCACATTTCCATTATGTAGATGCTATTATATCCGTATTTTATAGCTGAGGAAGCAGAGTAGCAAAAAACCAGTTGGTAACATTTTCAGGAAGAAAATATTAAAAATTGATCCTTAAAATATCACTGGGGTGCTCATACTAAGTTAATAGAATGAGGTATGAAAATCACAAAAATGTAAGTTAAAGAAAAAAACAGAAGAAATCATGCCATGACTTTTAAACTTTGAAACTAGAAAGCAGGGAAGGGAACAAGAGTCCATCTCAGTCTTGTGTTTGAGCAAGGAGAGCTAGTGAATGAAAACCTGAAAAACTGTGTTATCATTGCCCAGCTTGGAGAGAAGTCTTAGTGGGCAAATAAATGTCCGCAGAAAACTGTGGACAACTCTTGAGAGCTGAACTTCAATGCTTTTTCTAGGCTGAAAAGAAAACTCACAAGGGAAGGCAGAAAGATGAGAATCACCCAAAGCTAATCTTTACCTTAGCAAATAACAGAGAGTTAGCAGCATGGAAGACAAAAGTGCAAAGAAGACACAATTCTGTAGGTAGGAGGACCCCAAGGGATGAAGGACAGAGGATCTTCAGCTGAAGTCCTTCTACCTCCCTATATACTCATAACCCAGCTCATCAACCCAGGCATTTTCCTGTCTTAATTTCCCACTGATGAGGAAGACCCCTGGAGCGAAGGCCTGGAATGGGGTGAGTGGATGCGTGGACTGGATTGTGTATCATGTGGCTGCACTGAGCCACGGCAAGGATGCATGGGCCTCTAGGATGTAGACCAAACACTGATTCGGAATTTTTTAAAAAATGTTTTATTATTTTTGAGAGAAAGACAGAGCACGGGTCGGGGAGGGGCAGAAAGAGACACACAGAGAATCCGAAGCAGGCTCCAGGCTCCGAGCTGTCAGCACAGGGCCCGACGCGGGGCTCGAACTCACGGACCGCGAGATCGTGACCTGGGCCAAAGTTGGACACTTGACCAACTGAGGTACCCGGGCACCCCTGCTTCAGGATTTTTAAATACAGAGTCCCGGTGCACCAGCCACGCATACCCAGACCTAGGAGACAACTCCTTCCAGCCCCTTCCTAATGCTGTTGAGCCCAACAAAAGCCCCAGAGTAAGAAATAACTTTGGAACGTGAGCTCCAAGGAGCAGGTGGACTCGTGTCAGAGACGGTGGGGTGTATGAGTAGAGAATTTGTCCAAACTGCCTCAAGAAACGAAAGACCTTGAGCAGACCCTATAGTTCAACACATATGCAATGAGAGAAGAGGCTGTGACCGCCGAGCAAAACATTATGGAGGAAAGGAAAGAGAGAATGAGATCGGATGGGAAGGGAAGAGAAGCGGACCAACGGGGAATATAACATGTAAGACGGGGGGTAATTCTGAAATCCACTCTAGAGGCTTTCTGGACGAAGGAGGTGAGTTGTACACATACATCTACTTCTGCTCTTCCCCAGATCCCCACTGAGATCACGAGACATTTAAAAATTGGGGGGGGGGGGGGGCGGGGGTGCCTGGGTGGCTCAGTCAGTTAAGCATTGGACTTCAGCTCAGGTCACGGTCTCACAGTTCGTGGGTTTGAGCCTCACGTCAGGCTCCATGCTGGAGGCTCGGGAGCCCGGAGCCTGCTTCAGATTCTGTCTCCCTCTCTCTCTCTGCTCCTCCCCTGCTTGCACTCTGTGTCTCAAAAAAATAAATAAACGTTAAAAGAATGTAAAAGTAAAAATTTTTGGAAGCCAGGATATAGATGAATCAGGGTAAATAATGTAACACCCCCCACCCCCCAAATCTAAATTCTAAACCAATGGGTAAAAAGTTGAGAGCTCACTTAAAAAAAAATCCCTGAAAGTCTCCGAAATTGGGAATGCTTGGTGATTTTAGAAGTGGAGAGTGACAGAAAGCATCTAAAATAAGGGGCCCCATTTGCAAGTCCACATAAATGGAGTGGGACCTCCAGAATTCTCTCTTCCGTGCTGTACTGCCTGGAGGCTAACCCCTCAGGGAGGCAGAGGACACAGGTTTCTTTTTCTTTCTTTCTTTTTTTTTTAATGTTTATTTATTTTTGAGAGAGAGACAGAGTGTGAGTGGGGGAGGAGCAGAGAGAAAGGGAGACACAGGATCTGAAGGAGGCTTCAGGCTCCGAGCTGTCAGCACAGAGCCCGATGTGGGGCTCGATCTCACAAACCGTGAGATCAAGGTTTCGTTTTTGAAGTTGGAAACACAAGAGTATCTCTCTCCGGAAGGACCCAAGTTACACCTGAGTTTCTATACACTGAAGTCAAGTCGACGAACATTCTAGAGGCTGAGACATTCTCACTTAGCCCCCACAGAACTAGCAGCCAGGCCTTTCACACCCAGAACGATAGTGGAAAAACTCTCCCTGGAACTTGACCAAGGAGATGGGTAAGAAAGATCCTGGGGATACTGACAATGGAAGACCAGCTGCCCCCTCTGTTCACAGTTTAACAAGTCCCACTCAGCCCCTCAATCCTGCGATCTGGGGTGTCCACACTGTAGGTAATGTCCACACATTAAGGTAATGGAGAGGACCAGAGGACGAGGAAAGCCCCCAAGCAAAACCAGCAAATGGCGCAACAGCTCGGAGGCGATGGAAGCAATAAAGAGAAAGGAAACTTGATAAAAAAAGAGTCTATTATTAATATTTCCTAGGAGATATGGTTATGAAACACGACATCTGGAGAACAGCAGAACTCCTGGAAATAAAAAAAACATGGGAGCAAAATAAGAACTCACATGCAAGGGGAAGTGAGATGGAAGGAAAGTTGGAGTGGCCGAGATTATGGTGTTAATTATGGTTAAATAATCTGATTTTTTCAAATTTTACGAAAACATATAACCGTGTGAACATACCCCCAGGACGTTTCCTGGGGCTTCGTGGGCCTTTTAAGGTGAGGGACCATGAAGCTGAAAGCTTCAAAGTGTTCAGGAAGTCCATCCCTGACAGTAATTGGTGATCACAGCTAACGCGTGCAAGGGGCTCTTTTAAGCATTTCATCTCCGTGAACTTGTTTAACCTGCTCACTTCTCATGTGGTAGCTGCTCTTGTCTGAATTTTACGTACAAGGAAACAGACACACAAGTAGGTTAAGTAACTAAAACACCATTGCAAAGCCAGTGAGTGGTGTAGTTGACATTTAATACTGAGTATAAGCACTTAACCACTATTCGATTCTGCTTCTACAGGAAAACAGTTGGGTAAACAGGGAAACCAATCATAATTGCTGCATTCTCAACCCTGAATGATGATATTAGTATGACCATTCATAATTATGAATGGACAGTTATGAGGAAAATTAAGGTAAAATTATGTCAGAGGAGGGGGGGAAGGATCTTGCATGTACTCGGTATAAGAGGAGAAAGGAAAGCTAAATCTTAAATCCAGAGTGGAATTTCCGTAGTTAATGGAAAAAAATTAAAATCAATTCAAGCATATTATGTAAAAATATATGGGTAAAAAAACAAAAGAGTTAACTAGAAGAAAACATGGCAGCATCTGAGAAGGGGGAAGGATGGATAGAGGGCACTTTTATTTAAAATAATGAAACCTGGGGCGCTTGGGTGGCTCAGTCAGTTGGGCATCCGACTGCAGCTCAGGTCATGATGTTGCAGTCTGTGAGTTCAAGCCCCATGTCGGGCTCTGTGGAGACAGCTCAGAGCCTGGAGCCTGCTTCGGATTCTGTGTGTGTCTCTCTCTCTGTCCCTCCCTCCCCTGCTCATGCTCTGTCTCTCTCTGTCTCAAAAAAATAAATAAAAACATTAAAAAAAAGTAATAATAAAATGAAACCCTTTCTGACTTTATCTAGACTATGTAAATGCGTAATTTTGTTACAAATAAAGATAATTTAAAATTTGGGGGGGGCGGTAAAATAAAAGAACTTAAATAGGCCATTATTCAGTGAAACAAGTTTGATTAACAAATACACATAATTAATTTAAAGGAAACAGAGTCTGGTGTTAAAAACAAATCAAAGACCTAAAAATACCACCAAAGGACTGATAAATGCATTAGAATAATCAAGAAACAGAGTAGCAATTTGTTTGAAAACCAGATGGGTGACAGAGGAGATATTTGACACAATTCCTTTGAATGCAGGAAAAAAAGGAGACAAGCAATTAGCCAAATAAAATTAAAATGGAGGGCAGTCAGTGCTGATGCAAAATTAGAATGATGCTGTCCAGAAAAAAGTATCATAGGAGAAAAATGTCCTGCAACAAATAAAGGACTAATAGAAAGATAAAATAAAATTAGGCTGTCCTTGGACTCTTTGTGTGATTCAAGGAAAAGGCAATAGAGAAAGTTTAGGGGGAAGTAGAACTCAAGAATTTAAATGGCTAGCCACATTGTTCACATAATACATATAACAGATAAACATTTTAAAGTTACATCAACTAGGAGAATTAGCTCCTTTAAGGTGTTCATGAAGAAAATACTTGATCATAAAGGTCAGCCGTTCAGCTGGAGTGAAGGGGTAGGGATGGGCATGCATTGCTTTAAAGACCAAACGAAGGTGTGATACCCCTCCAAAAATGGTGTTTGCAGAACACAATTGAGGTGCTTTAAACTCAGATCAACATAGGGGCGCCTGGGTGGCTCAGTCAGTTAAGCGTCTGACCCTTGACTTTGGCTCGGGTCGTGATCTCGTGGCTCATGGGTTTGAGCCTGGTGTCCAGCTCTGTGCTGACAGCACGGAGCCTGCTTGAGATCCTCTCTTTCCTGGTCTCTCTGGCCCTCCCCTCCTCGTGCTCTCTCTCAAAATAAATAAATTAATTTAAAAAAATTAACTTTGATCAACATAATCCAGTTATTAATATACATGGAGAGTTCAGAGGACAAGAGAAGACGAAAGATAAGGGGGAGTATTTCTTCGTTGTTTGTAACCAGGATAATAGTAGATTTTGTTCAAAACGGGTGAGTCAATATGATTTATCTGAAACCAAACTGATTATCAAACTACTACGCTTTTGAAAGGTGTGCAGTAAGCACTAGGTATTAGACTAGAAGCTGTTTTCTGAAGAAAACTAAGTGACTATGTTTGGTGTCTTTTAGGAGGGAAACGCCTGCTCTCTCCCCAGAGTCTGTGTCCTTTTACATTTGTAATGTACCAGGGTAGACATCATTTCCTGTTCGACGTTGTGGATGTGTAAGTCCCTTAAAACCATACTAAAAGTGAGAAATTTTGTTTGCCATTGTATTTTCGTTTGTGCCCATTCTCTGTGTAGGTACATACTGTAGGCATGCATATTCTGTATATTTGCGTACTTCCCACTTCCATAAGCATCTCACCATTTTCAGTCATTTGGTCAAAGGTCTTCGTGAGTTTAGCTTCATAGGTTTAGTTTCTAGGGCCATCGAGTTTGCCCGAATCCCCAAATTCCAGAAGAGTAGAGAATACTGTCATTTCAGGCACACTTATCCTCCAGGGGGGCAGGGTCTGGCTGGTGCCAAGCTTCGCACTGTTCTCCTCTTTGAATCCCAATCTGTATGTCGGACTCTTCCATCCTGTAGGCTGGCTTCTTCTCTTGGAACGCACTCTCTGTAAGCCGACTTCTCTCTGCTGTTGAATTTTGTGTTTCTGGCACACCTGAGCCACACTCTGGGTCTCCTCATGAGGAGCTGGGCTTATCCCTAGATATCTCCATGGCCCTGTTGCTCCCTCACTTCCTGACTGTAACGTTACCCTCTTGGACATGTCTTCCCGGACCACCCTATTAAACTGAAACCCTCTACCCCAGCTCCTACCAACTTGTCCCACCTGGCTGTTTCCTTTCCCGGCTCTCCAAAGCACTTCTCTTTCTTTAATTTAATGTATATGTTTTGCTCATCTTCGTTGAGCAGTAAGGTTGTGTCTATTTTGTTTATTGCTCTGGCCCAGCTCTTAGAAGTCCTTGGCACAGAGGAGGTGCTTAGTGAATCCCTGTTGATTGGTCCCCGCCGGCTGGAAGAATTTGAAATCCTGCTCCCACACAGCCAGGACACCCTGTGACATCCATAGTTAGAAACTTGCTCTGACAGTATTTTTAAATGACCGACTTTCCCGGTGACTCTCCTTACCAAGTTTCCGGCTCCCTTGCCTCACGATCCCCTCTTTGTGCTGATCCGTTCTGGGTCAGGAGTCATCGCCACCATTGTATTTCTTTGTTTCTTTTCCCTTCGGTTGACCACCATGTTTATTTTCTGAAGCCAACGTTTTATACCACGCACAGAAGACTAGTTTGGGGGAAAGGTACAATTTTCACTCACTTAACAGTATTCTCTGGGCTCTTTGCTGAAGGAGTTTTTTTCCTAGGTGGAGGGAAAACAAGCATGTGGGTGAGGCATGCCGTGAAGAGCACGGACAGTGCAGTGAGTGCTGGGCTGCCCACATGTTCTTTTTGGGACAAGAATAAATGTGTGTGTGTGTGTGTGTGTGTGTGTGTGTGTGTGTGTGTGTGTGTATGAATTTGTTCATTTACCCTTCTAAGCCTGTCATTTTTTTTTGTTTCATGTATTTTTTTCATAAGTTTAAAAATAAAAAAACTAATTAAAATATAGTTGATACACAGTATCTCATTACTTTCAGGTGTACAACACAGTGATTTGGCAACTTCCTACCTTATGTGAGCTCACCGCAAGTGCGGCTGCCATCTGTCACCATACAACGTTATCACAGTACCGTTGACTGCATTCCCTGTGCTGTGCCTTTATCCCCTTGACTTATTCATCCCATAACTTCCCACTTCTCTTCTCCCGTTCTGCTCATCCCTCACTCTCCTCCCCTCTGGCAACCCCCAGTTTGTTCACCGCACTTCTAGATCTCATTCTGCTTTTTATTTTTTCATTTCTTTTGTTTTGTTAGATCCCCCACGTCAGTGAAATCATACAGTATTTGTCTTTCTCTTTCTGACTCATTTACCTTAGCATAATACCCTCAAGGTCCATCCATGTTGTTGCAAGTAGCAGGATTTCATTCTTTTTTATGGCTGAGTGATCATTCCATTGTATGTATATATACCACATCTTCTTTTTCTTACATCTATCAACCGGCACTTGGGTTATTTCCATATCTTGGTGATTATAAATAATCCTGCAAGAAACACGGGGTTGCAGATACCTTCTTGAATTAGTACTCTTGTTTCCTTTGGGTAAATAGCCAGTAGTGGAGATACTGGGTCCTGTGATATTTCAAATTTTTTGAGTAACTGTCGTACTGTTTCAGGAACAAAATTCTTAAACGTAAATTCAGTGTTCTGACTTCCCTTCCTCCAGTGTTTGAAGAAGGTGAGCCTTGTAGGGACATTGTTTTGTCAGCAGAGCTGGATGGGCATAGGAATTAAAAAAAAAATAATAAAAGCACCTCTGAGAAGTGAAGAAGTAAAGGAAAGAGAAGGTTGAGAAGGGGGCTAGACTCTGAAAAGAGCCGGCTCAGGCAGGGGTGGGAAATGAATGGATAGAGGAGTCTGAATTCCTCTCACAAGATGTGAGATAGGACCCAAGGATATTTTGAAGACATTTTTCTGTATGTTTTGAGGCTTACTCCATACCTTAACCTTCCCAGTCTACAGTGTGAAGTTTTTCTGAAGATATTTCTTTTTTATGTTAAGAAGATTGGAGTAAGGAAGGACAATTTATAGCAAGACTCAAAACTCAGCCACCCACAGAAGACAGATTTGATAGGTCAAGTTGACAGAAGTTACCAAGGGAATGGCTGCAGTAAGGGAGAAGGGTGCCCATGTTTGTAGCTGGACCATGTTTGTAGTTCAGCCCTTTGCTGAGGTTGGGGGAGGGAAGTGGTGCCTTTGGGACATTGTGGTAGAGGGACACCAGGCATTAAGGGGTGTTGTGAAATTTGTGGGCTAGGAGATTGATATGATGGGGATTATATTTAGACTATGTTCACAGTAGCCTACGACCTCTTTTCTGAGTAGGGGGAGAGAGAGCTACACGTGTAATTGTATGTGGAGGTGTGCATTTGATCGGAAGTATTATTAATGGTCTTATGATTTTTTTCATTTCCCTTAAATACATAAAATGAGTGCCCTCCTGGGTGTGATTTTGTTTTGTTCTGGAATAACAGTTTTTTTCTAGAGGAAAAAAGATCTCCAGTTTTACCCGGTAAGTCAATAGAAAATGGGATTTACAAATTGAAATGCATTTTGAGGCAACTTGTTCAGGACTGTAATGCTGCCCACATGACTTCCCTCCTGTCTACATTTCCCTCCCCTGGAAGACTCTGAAAGATTTCCGTCACAGCCCTAAGTAGCACTGGCCATGTTTTCCAAAAACATGACTATGAGTACATTATTCGTAACATCTACCTGTCTTGAGATGATTAAATCAATTTTTAATAGCTGTTGGAGTTGCACAGAGAGCTGGCCTTGGACAGGAAGTAGGGTTTCAGGGCCTTTGGGAGGACCTACTGCTTGCCCAGAACTTCGCCCACCCCGTGTCAATTCCACATCAGATTTGTATCTGGCATATGAAGGCCATTAGTTCTGCAGTAAAATTGTTTTCTCTATATTCAAGCAATATCTGATCTAAAATTCTGGCTAACATCCTGCCACATGTTGTACTTCGTCATGCCTGTCATTCACCCTCACCCCTCCGTCACCCCCGTCGCCACCACCACTCACTTCACCTCCTTCACCACCACCACCTCCATTGGCATCAGCAGCTATTTCTTGAAGTCCTCTTTGCCAGGTACTCTGCTAAGCTCTTCGCATGTGTGTTCCTAAATCCTAACAGAAACTCTCTGAGGTAGATGTTCTTAATTCGATTGTACTTTCAACACCCAGCACAGAGCTTGGCCCGTGTAAGATCCTTAGTAAGTGCGTGTTGAGTGCATTTTAATTTTGCAGATGAGGAAATCAAGGCTCAGAGAAGTTCATTGATCTTCTGTGTTCAAACAGCTAGTCCCTGGTGGACCCAGAATTCTAAGCAACTGCGGTCCTTTGCCTCTCTCCCACCACCTAAACCATCCAGGTTTTACACCTTAGCTTCTACTCTTCCCTCTGCTGCAGTGTCCTTCCTCATCTGTTCTGCCAACCAAAACCCCTCCCGGTGCTGCTCATTCTTCAAGCCGTAGTTCACATTCTACTTCTTCCCTAGGCTTTTTCAAATTTCACCATTTGGCATGGGCTCTCTTTCCTCCGTGGTTTCACGTCCACCTTATTGTGCTTCCGCTGGACCACTGAAAACGTGTGTACTTCGCTTACCAGTGTCTGTGACTGCGTCCGTCCCTAGCAAGTCAGCGATGGGCGATGGCTGCGTTTACAGCTCTTTCAACGTCTCGCCTCTCGTTTAGCGTGGTGATTTGCAACCTAGGTGTTAAAGAAACACTTGTGAAACCAGGAGAATGCAAGAAAGCTCCGAGTGAGCGGGTGTTTTGGCCACAGGAAGGGGGCCCTGACACCTGCTGGGAGAGAAAGGAAGTAGCATTGGCCAGCTGGTCAGGGAGGGCACCAAAGACTAATTTTGTTAGTTCACGATGGGCAAAAGGCTGGTCCTGGGTACACACAACATCTTTTATAAACAGAGCTGTTTGATTCATGGTGAACCAGAGAGAGGAAGAAACAACAGGTGCTAAAGATGAATAGTCTGTTGTTAGCCCATTTATTGACTGGAAACCAATCCTGGACTTTGCTTCTTCCTGCTCTATCAAGTGGCTTCGGCCCGAGTGTAATTTTTACTTTTTAGTACCGTCTGCACCTGTGGCCTTTGGACCTAATGTTTATGACAGATGGGCCGGGCCGCGCTCGCACCGTTTAGTGGGTAGCTCTCCTTCTGTAGCACTCCATGCCCCTGTCGGCTGTGGCATGGGCCCAGTGGGCATGTGTGTCGGGAAAGGCCCATGTCTGGATCCGTTGTTCAGCTGCTGTCCTCCGAGTCTAGCTTTCCCTCTGCCGGGGCCACTTATTGCCCATCGTCTCTCTTTCTTGCCAGGTCATTGTCCCTCAAAATACAGGACTCGATGGCAGACATTCACCTCAGATGTCACAGTTGGACACGTTTCTCCTGTTTCTCAATCTTTTTCTTTATGGCTATTATTTTAGGAGATTTCGTGACTATTTTTGTTCTTCTCTTTAACAAAGGTCTAAATGTACCTGGTACACCGACATGAGAGGGGAGCCTCCTTTTCTGTCTTGAAAGACAGAGCGATATGTGTGTAAATAAAGCACTTTGGACTTTCTTAGGGAGAGTCACCTGTTGGCTTCCTTGGTTTTCCTCCTGACAGACTGGTAAGTCCTATTTTAGACCAGCACAGAGTAAATGTTTGCTTAGTGGACATGCAGGCAGGTGTCTGGCCTTGAAGTTATGTCAGCCTGAAGAAACGGACCAGATGTCAGTGTCCAAACACCCCCTCCTCTATCCTAACTTCTCTGCAAAGCATCGTGCTTGCAGGAGGAAAGGGACCCATTTTTCTAACCATCAGTTCTTTTTTCCTAGAACGGCGCAGTGTCATTTAGTACCTGTCTCTAGTCAAGCAGAAGAGAACATTCTATTTGGACAAGAGAGGAGAGTGGCAAAGTATGTCTATTTATATATCACCACACCGCAGGAAGGTCGGCACAGAGCCAGCTTTGACAACTTGGCCGGGTGGCCTCCCCACTCTGTGTGCACATGCACACGAGGGGCAGAAGCTGGGGCTCTCCGGGGTGAACCGGTTTTCATTCCCACGCCGTTACTTTCTAGACACACGACACAAAGCAACTCCCCTCTTTGTGCCTAAGACGGAAGGAGTTCACGAATGCTGTGTGTTCACAGCAAACGCTCAAAGCCTTTAGTGAGGATTGTGTTTGTCAGGATGGGTGTTGATGTCACCACAGGTGATAGGGTAGCTCACCCCTGCATCCTCGCCTTTTATAGCATCATATCCCATCACCCAGAAGGCTTGCCCTGGTCTGTTTCTGGGATATGTCACCACGTGTCTAAGAAACGAGCCATTTCCCACAAACCTTCTGTTAGTTTCACTGGGCTCCCTGATGCGCTCTCTTCCTTCTGGTGACTTCTCTTCATGCCACCAGAGCCTGCTGATGGGAGAGCATCATCTGACTGCCGATGGGAGAGCAGCCCTGTCTGAGCCCTGAGTGCCTCTCGTCCCATCCCCGTGGGTATCAGTGCACTTTGCCGGCGTCTTCGCAACCAGTCCGGGACCCACGTCTCCGCCCTGACTCCGGCCTCCTGGCTCCCTCTTTACCACCCAGCTCCTGGTGTGCACCCGGGCCTTCCGGCCCCACACTGTTCTGGGGCCTTTGACTTCTGCCCATTCCTCCACCGTCTCACAGACACCCAGCACGCAGCACTGGCGACTCCGTGTCCTTCAGGTTTTCGTTCGAGGTCATTTTTGGAGAAAGGTCTTCCCTGGCCTGCCCATCCAAGTAGCTCTTCCTGTTCTTCTCTGTCTTACCTCCTCCCATCTTTCCTGCCAAACCCCAATTACATTACTGTACTTCGTCATGCCAGAAAGTGCTATGCAAAATCACCATTAACACCGCAGGGCTTACTGGACAAGAGGTCAGAGCACAGTACTCAAGACTGTCAGTGACACATTAAAAGGGACACAAAAAGAACCTGAATAGAAATGCTAGCCCACCTTACCCGTGCTGAACGGTTCAGCGACATGGGTCAATGCCACGAGCACGGAGGCGCTCTGCCACTGGAAGGTCACGTCTGAGTGTGGAAGTTGCATCGGAGGTCCGCACACCGTTAGTGTGTCATTGCCACGTGGGGGAAGGAGGGCGTCTGAAAAAGTTGTCAGGTGAGATGTGGGAGGTGGCTTCTAACCAAAGGACGGCCGCGAGGCCAGGTGCTCAAGGTGTGCGAGCGTGCCTTTTGCCTTCCTGGTTGGCCTGGCTCCTCTGCGGGTGGCTTTTCTGTGTTCACTCAGGGCTCCTTGCACAGACAATTGCCCGTAAGCAGGACAAAACGTACCTTCTGTTCCTTGAGCTCGAATAGCTCCCTATATATCAACCACATGGGAACAAATTCACACTTTCAAAACAAGCGTTATAGCAAAACAGATTGTACCTGTAGTGGTTTTACTGATTTGTTTCCACTCTCCCCCCCTCCCCCACCCCCGCCACAAGACTGTCCTCCCCTTGAAGGCAGAGCCTGCACTTGGCTTTGTCACCATTACATGTTACTGTATGATGGTGCTGGTGTCGTGGAGGGCCCAGTGATTGTAAATCAGGTGATGATGTGAATTTCAGGCTGATTCAGCTGATTAAAAAGAGCGAGCTATTTTTAGTCACTGATGGTCACGTTTTTACTGACAACCATAGAAGAGATCTGTGTTGACCACTCTGGGTTTTCCTTTTTCTCTTCTTTTTTAACATGATGTAAAATATTTTAGGTGTCACAGCAGCTGCCTAAGCCTAAGCGTCTCTGGCAGGCAAATCAGTGTAATCACTTCTCTGCTTCTATCATGGTAACTGCGAGAAAGATGCACTCTTTATCCCTCATACAGCACCAACCCTGAGAAAAATCAGCATCTTGTGCATCCTTAAAAAGCGGCGGAATCATGAGGATAATGAAAATGAAATTTTTGTTTTATGGAGAAGCAACCTTCTCCACAAAATATGCATGACCTATAAAAGTAGCACAGTCTTTGAGGGAGAGGAATTCAAAACAAAGTGGAAAAAGACAGACTCCTTAAGAGAAGTTATGACATCACGTTGCCCAGGGCATCAAAGAAAATGATTCTGAATTTTGTTTAACCCCAGATCTAGGGGAATGCTCTCGTTGGACAAACGTGTTGATACTAGGGATCAGCTCGTATTAAGATACTTCCACGTAAATGGAGGTCACTTGAACTCTCAAAGACACAGGAGAAAAGCAGGAAGATGCTACAGATAACCTGAATGATAAATCTGGAAGATTATACTTTTCCATTATACCTACCATTAGTTGAGTTTTCAAAATCTATGGACTTGCTCAGTTTAGAGATAGAAGGCAAAAAAAAAAAAGAAGAAAGAGGGAGGGGAAAGGGAAGGAAGGAAGGAATGAAAAAAGAAGAAAGGAAGGAAGAAAAGGGAAGAAAAAGGAAGGAAGGGAGGAAGGAAGGAAGCAGAACATCTGTAAACCTAATTAACTTCCTGTGGAATGATGGTGACGTACTTAAATCTTTTTGTTTTTATTGAATGTATTTCTCAAAGTGCTTCCATTTAGAAAAAGTTACTTTAATTATAGTAGTTGAATGACAGAAACATTTATCTTTCATAGCTTTTTGTGAGTTTGAGGAACAGAAAGGATATAGAATGGTAAGAGTAATGCTGTCATCTGGGGACATTGGGCTTGTTTTCCAGACTCTAAATCAGTGAACATGAGAGGACAGTTGAACATACATTGGGCATAACTGGGTTTCTTGCTTTGTAATTTTTTTCAACTAACACTATCTAATACAAATACTACCAGGCACTGAGCATGCCTTATAAACACAATTTTTATTGGCTCTGTGAAATTTTGTCTTATTCTATTTAACCAACCCCCTACTGTTGGGTTGGACATTTCCACTACCTTAGTTGTTCTGTGATAAAGAAGGTGATCAGTGTTGGCGCACCTGGGTGGCTCAGTCGGTTAAGCCTCTGACTTTGGCTCAGGTCATTATCTCATGGTTTATGGGTTCGGGCCCTGCATCGGGCTCTGTGTTGACAGCTCAGAGCCTGGAGCCTGCTTTGGAGTCTGTGTCTCCCTCTCTCTCTGCCCCATCCCCACTCATGCTCTGCCTCTCTCTCCCTCAAAAATAAAATAAACATCAAAAAAAAAATTAAAAAGAAGGTGATCAATGTTGTGCATCTTTATCTACATTTTGGATTCATTCTGCGTGATCAAGTCTCAGGCGTAGAATTACTAGGTCAGAGAGTGTGTCGAATGAGGAGGCTGGTGAGGCACAGGAGAGGCACTAACATCCGGGAGGGCCCTTTCCTAGGACATGGCAGAGAGTGACAGATTTTCCTGATTTAAGTGTGGAAATCTCTCCTGCGGCACCCTGGACAGGGTGCCTCCCCCCGAAAGCTTTCAGCTGCTGGGATTGTCATGTTCTTCACTGGAATGAATGCACAGCAATTACGTATCTGCCTCATTGCGTTAGCTTTGGGGAGGAGTACTTCCAACACACCAACTAGAAAACACCCCAGTTTTCTCCGTTTGTTTACTGTCGCATCTGGTGAGGATTCAAGGAGCAGGAGAAAGCCTGGCAGAGCAGGAGTGGGCCCCGGGATCCAGTCTGAGATCTTTCATTTGTACGTTGCATCACGGTTTACCCACCCGTCTCAGGTGGCCAAGCCCACGTTTGTGCTGGGTATCACAGACACGGGCAGTCGCACTTAGTTCTGCACTTTTTAGCCACGATGGGACTTTGGGAGAGAATCATTACATCCCTGCCAGCTTCTACATAATTTCTATTCTGTCTTTCCAGTTTAATCTGGCCACAGTCCTAGCTGTCAGTTATTCTCCTGCTAACCCCTCTGATTCTCCGTTTCTGTCATGAGATGCAAAGAGGACTATGGGAGGGATTAAAGGAGACAACTCATAGGAAAGTACTAGTCAACGTAAGGTATTAGTACCAGTAACCTGAGGTTTCCTTTCAAATGAATTAACTAACTGTAAGTCCAATTTCTTTCATAGCCTCCAACAATTCCAAGCGTATTTACTGATACCCTGCCATCGTCATAGCACTGAAGATATCCAGAGTGGCTTGTGACATGATTTCCATTTTTAAGGGCTCAAGTGGCGGTGATAGACACACACATGCGCGCACACGCACGCTGTAACACGCATGAAACCAAGGAGCGTGGCAGAAACTGAGAAGTTTTGCAAGTGGGGCATGAATGTGCAAAAATAAAACCAAAGCAGTTAAAGTTACATTTGGGGAAAGGCATCTCTGAGAAGCCTCTCCTGAAGAAGTGATATTAAATTAGTCCCTGAAGAATGTGTCAGCTTTTGGACAGACTATTATGAGGACAGAGGGGTGGGGTGTCATTGTAGATTTGAGAGATGGCTTGTCTTAAGGTGTGTAGCTATGAAAGAGAACACCTGACCTGGACATGGAATATCAAGTAGGCTGAGGGGTGTGTGTGTGTGTGTGTGTGTGTGTGTGTGTGCGCGCGCGTGCACACCTGTGTCCGTATGCATGTGTATGTGTGTTGGGAGGATGGGTGAAGGGGGGAAGAAGGAAAGAAGTGGGGGGAATTGGTAGGAGATGAAGTTGGGAAGGGAGTCTAGAGCCTGATCGTGGATTTCCTTGACTGTCTTATTCCTGTGAATTGTCTGTAAGTTGTCCATTAAAATGCTAGAAATCATAGTCATAACATCTGGGAGGCACTGAGGGATTCTGCTGCTAAAATCAAAACTCTGTTTGGCTTCTACAAAAAATAACCATGATGAGACATTCATTTCTAGGAACTATAGATAAGTACTAATTATGTCTTCACGTGTAGTTTTCAGCATACCATTTATTTATGTTTTGAGAATCTCAATCCTGACTCACGGACTTGACGAATCCTAAAGGTGCAGGCGTTCTTTTACTCCACCTTGTGTTCTTTTATCCCTAAACAACTAACAACAGGAGGTTGCATTTAGGCCCGCAGCTGCCCGCTTATCTTTCTAATACAGTAAAGTTAATTTCAAGACCGAACCCTGAACTGGAAGTCTTCCTTTGAGCTGACTCTTCCTTTGGAGCTTCAAAATATAAGAGGTCAAGTGCCTGCTCCTGGTTCAGTGGTGGAAAAAGAGAACTCAGGCTTTGCAAGGGAAAGGTTTACTGGAAAGCGTGTACTTTGAGTTTGCAGACAAGCTGTCTGTGCCTCTTCATCAGAAACTGGCCTCTGACTCCCAGAACATCCCCCTCCCCAGGGGGTATGTCCCTGTGGGCCACCTCTCCCGAGGACTCTGTGGTCTGTGTGTCAGGGCCTGAGAAGGTGTGTTTCTCTTACATGCAACACATTCCTGTTCTAGATCTCTACCCTCAGCCCCCACCCCCAAATAATCTAAATAAATTTCCTGGGAGGAGGCTCTCTTTCTGTTCGTGGCCACTTAGGAGAGACGAGACTCATCCTAGAAGATTGCTCTCGCTTCATGTGAAAAATCTCCCCTTCTGCTTCTCTTTCCTTTCATCTCTGTTTTTTCTCTCGGTGTCTTTTGGACAAGATGTTTTGTGTCTCAGTGATTCCAAGCACACAAGCTGTTCTGCCATACAAAAAATAAAAATAAAAAAATAAAACGCCTTGCAACACTCTAAAGTAAATCACTCGCCTTCAAGATTAAGCTAAAACGTTTGCTTGAGCTTCATGCTTCACGTCTGAACATCCTACCACTTAACTAAGATAACAGAGTGTTTTTATTTTGTGTTTGCTTCTTGTTTTTTCGTTTTTTGTTTTGGGTTTTGGGTTTTGGGTTTTTGTTTTTGTTTTTTTTTTGCCAGTAAACCATATCTGTACTAAACCAGGGCCACCTTTTAGTGAGGATGGGGCAGGAGACTGCCCTCTGCCATCCAAACATGCCTCTAGCCCTATTTATTTATGAGAAGCTTTGTACTGGATACAAACTGCCGTAAATGGTATCCAGCTTTGTGGACGACATCACACGGTCCCGGTAATCTGATAGAAGGCTTTAAATGGATGGGCGGCTCTGCCAGTTTTGGGTGCCAGAAGGTTTTGGGCTTTGAAAGAAAGAAACAACAAACGAACCCAGATTCAGAATCTCTAACTACTGTTTAATCACAGTGCCCTAGAAAACATGGACCAGACATGCCTGTTGCAGATCCATAACTGTGTGTGTGTGTGTGTGTGTGTGTGTGTGTGTGTGTGTGTGTTTAATGCAACATATAGCCCTCTAAGCTTACTTGGCATGTTCAAGTTATTATATTCTTTTAAGTTTCATGAATATCTTTTTTTCGTGAAGAAGGCAGGATTAACGAACAGTTTTGGACACAACCAATCTACGTTGTTTGTAATGTGCTTCGAATATAGTATTCCCAGTCTGGAAGCAGTTAGAGATTTAAGAAAATGCTTACAGGTTGGCCTCAGATGGGAGAATGCTCGTCCTGATTAGCAAGAACACATACTAATAACACCCAGTGCTTAATATTAATTGATTACGTTCCAGGATCTGGTACAATCTGCCCAGCAGAGTATGATAATTATTAACAGAATGAGTTATTATGTTGTAGTTAGGAGATGAATCCAAGAATCTCTGTTTTGGGGGATAGCACAAGACATTATGGCCAGATTAGAATACGTATAGCATGTACTAAAGTAGGGCACGTGAGAGGCGGTTTTGAAAGAAAACTAATCCGTTGTTTCTAACTACTACACAAGTAGTTGTGAAGTCCTTGAGAAGTCCTTGAAGACAGGTGGTAAAAATGAAGCTCCCTCCCTTCAAGGAGTTTGTCTCCTTGTCACCAAGGAGGTGATGCTACAAAGAACAAAATGGGAGGAAGCCTAAGAAGCTGCAGAAATAAGGTGTATGTCCCAGTGTACCAACAGTCCGTGTTGTGGGAAGTGCTCTGGAGCCATCTGATAGGAGATCACCGGTAGGAGCTAAGCACAGGTTTCCAAAATGAATGTGATGTGTGCTCGTTTCTAATCCATGGGGAGCGAGTACAGCTTCTCTACCTCTGAGTTTCTGGATAAAGACAATTAAACTTCGGATAGCAGGAATATTGGGGGGCAGTGAATTCCATGGGACTTCATGAAGCCACCTCCGATGTGGACTTCATTTGCAACCTGCTTCTTCTCTTAACACTCATTCTCTATGCAATCGGGAGAAAATACCAGCAGGAGAGATGGGGTGTGAGGAGTGGCCCTAACCGTGAGTGTTCGCAGAACCCCACCCCTGCAGGCCCGGGTCACAGCCTGCACTTTCTCTGCATGACACTCTTTGTGCACTTAAACCCATTGATTCATTCATCCAGTCAATAGACGTTGATTGAATGTTTACTTCCTATTGAATTGTAGACCCTGAGAACCACACTTATCTTACGTCCTGCTTTATTCCTAGTTCCTAACGTATTACCAGGCCTATAGCAGGAGGACAATTGTTTTTTTTTTAAATGAATGAGTTTAGGCATTGACATATCCATACTTGTCAGCTTCTTCTGGCTGACTTTTGGATGATATATCACAGGGGAAAATATTTCTAACCCTGAGAGTGGGATCCACCTCTACTGTTTTTGGAAAAAGATAGAAAAAATAATACATAAGCAGAGTTAGAAAAAGGACCCAGATGCGTTCTTCTCTGTGGAGCAATGTAACATCCTATTTCAGTGCTGCATATGGAACACCTCTATGTACCTGTTAGTATAAGCTCACATCCGTCTTACAAATAGATGTCATTTGTCCTTTAAAGGACAGTGGATGGACAGCATTACTTGGTGTGGCCACATTTAATGTAAAGTGAAATTTCTTTTTTTTTTAAGTTTATTTTTATTTTTATATATTTTCAGAGCGACAAAGAGCATGAGCAGGGGAGGGGGAGAGAGAGAATCCCAAGCAGGCTCTGCAGTGTCCATGCACAGAGCCCAATGCAGGGCTCAAACTCGTGAAACCACGAGATCATGACCTGAGCCGAAATCAAGAGTCAGACACTTAATTGACTGAGCCACCCAGGGGTCCCTAAAGGGAAATTTATAACGAGAATAAATATGTGAAGTACGAGAACTGTGGCACAATCGAAAGCGTGATGAAAAATCACACAAAAGGATTGCAGCAGTTACGATTATTCTATTGCCCTTCATGTGACATAGGCTGGCTTTGCTGGTCGACAGTGTTTGATATTACCTTCGAGAGAGTAAAGTAACAATGTCTGGTGCATTCAGTATTTGAGTGGCACTGTTGCCTTGAAAATTACTGAGAGTATAGCACTTTAATTCAAGTGCCGAGTCTATACTATAATCTAAAAGTGTTCAGATTAAGTCATTAACCAGATAAGTAATGGCACAAAAAGCGGTTCACCCTTCATAATGTTCCACAATGTTTGAAATACTTTGTTCAGGTAGTATGTGTAGCATTATATATTATATATTGTATCATACATGATCTAAAAGTCTTCTATAAATATATATCTATGTATATTCATATGACAAATAAATGTATGTGATTTGTGCATATTATGTAAAGTATATATATTTAAAAGGCCTCCTAGAAGATCCTTCAGTGGGAAAAACACTTTCAGTAGTGACGTCTTCACATTGACCATTATCAGCTTGTATATTAGTTTTAATAACGAAACTCAGGATCTCCCACTATACTTATTACACAGGTTGTTTGGAAGTAACAAGATGCTTAAGGTGGGATTGAAATCTACATACCTGATGATCTGCTCCTTTTTTTTAAACATGAATTCCTGCCTTCCTGGCTAAACCAGGGAAATAATGCAACACTTAGAGAACATTAAAAATTTGTTTTTCTTGGCATGCACACACTTCGCTTTTGGGTTTAACATTGACCTTCTTTGTCAGTGACTGATGCCCCTTTGTAGCATAAATAGTTCGTGGCTCTTTCTAAGGCTGGATTTCCGTAATGAATCACAACAGGAAATTCTGTCCTCTCCCTAATTCTTCTAGCTTTTCCTCCATACCATTTGACCTATTTCAATTCTAAGACAGTAACTAATTAAACATCCTGATTTATCAATTGCTACATACATCTAGAATCACGAGGTTGTGTTGCAATAAATGAATTAGAGTAGAGGCATTATCAACAGCATCGAAAAAACATTGCTCAAGGCTAGATGTCCTCTGGGCATTTTATCTGAATGGTTATGGCCATTTACTTTACGTAATGAATTTTTTGTTAAGTTGAAATATTTGAATTTTTGTTATATGTAGCAATACTTTGTGTGGTCTTCATCACTCACTCTTTCTATGCATTAATAAAGATTTGAAATGTATGTTTGGCACGGTAATGCTGTTCCCTTGGTCTGGCTTCAAGTGTGAATGGCATTCTTGTTAGCTGTTATCTAAGGTCGGAAGAGGCTATCAGTGCTTACCCCAGATGAACTATCAGTTCCGATAGCTGCATTGCAAGTACTTAATAAGGACTAAAAACCCTGAACCCATTAAAGTTCCCATTGACTGAGATTAAATCTACGGAGGTATTATGGAAGGTTAGGCAATCGATCCATTACCTTAGAATTAGATCACGTAACCAGGGATTCAGCCAGACCAGTGATAGAGGTGCCACACAGACCCCAACAGTATGATGATCCAGGCTTTGTTCCAAATGCCTGGGATTTATGACGAGCAAAACAGACAGACTGTCCCCTCGGGGAGCTTAACATCTAGTGCAGGGAAACATCATGATTAATAAAAATAACAAATAAGTAAATCACACAGTATTTTAGAAGATGATGACTGTAGATTTAAAACAAAAAGTACAGAAGGAAGTCAAGAGCACAGTGGGGGAGTGAAAGCAGTTTGCAGTGTAAGTATGGAAATCAGTGAAGGCTATGTAGGAGAGGGAAGATCTGGACAGAGACCTGAAGTTGGTGAGAGGATTAGCCAAGTGGTTTCCTTGGAGAGGGGTGTCTTAGGTGAAGGAGAGCGAGCAAAAGCCACGTGGTGGAGTTAGCCCAATGTGTTGAAGTAAGGAGTCCACTGTGTTGAGCTGTGTGTGTAGATAGAACAAGAGGAGAAAAGGTCAGAAAGATAGCAAGCGACAGACCACATGGAGCCTTAGAGGTCACTGTGAGAGCTTTGGCTTGTACTCTGAACAAAATGGGCAACCATTGCAGGTTTCAGGCACATGCATACTGACTTTGGTACAGAGAATCGGTTGTAGGAGTTGGGACAAGGGCAGATGCAAAGAAACCCACAGCGGGCTGCTGCCTCTCCGGAGGAGAGATGTTGGTGTTGGGAATTTAAGTGGTAGTGACAAACCTGGTATTGGTGGCCAGAAACTGGATGTCCTCTGAAGGTAGAACCGGTAGGATTTCTTGAGCATTGAGAGTGGGACGTGAGAAGCAGTAGATCCAAAGCTTACTCCTAACTTTTCACTTGAGCAATTAGAGGGAGGAATTGCCATCCCTTAACATGGGAAAGGCTGTGGTTAGAGCTCAGTTCGAATACGTTGATTTAATATGTGTGTGTTATCTCTCCTACTGGAGAGATAAAATAGGTAGTTGATGAGAGTCAGGAGTGCAGGAGAGAACTCTTGGCTGGAGAGATGCATTTGGAAACTATTGGTATAGAGAGAGTATTTAAATCTGTGCCATGGCTGTGGGATTGAAGATTAGAGAGGAAGAGGACCAAGGGACATTTTCTGGGGCATTCCGCAGTAAAGACTTGGGGAAGCAGGAGGAACCAGAAAAGGGAACTGAGAAGAAACCACCAGGGACAAAGAAGGAAAACAAGAGAATGTGTTGTTCTGGAAGCTAAACAAAGAGAGTGCTGTCAACCAGGAGAGAGTAATAACTGTGTCAGATACCGTTTATCATCCAGTGAGATGAGGACTGAGGATAAATCACTGGATTAAGCAGATTGACATCATTGGCATCTTGGCAAGAGCAGTTTCATAAGTGGCCAAAACCTCATGGGAGTGGATGTGAGCGAAAATGGGAAAGGAGGTGAAACAGGATAGATCTTAAAAAAAACCGATTTGGGTTTCGCTCAGAAAGGAGTGAATAAAAGTGATGGTGGCTTGCAGGGAAAGTGGAGTCGAGTGAAGATTTTCTTTTATTTTGTTATTTTGGTTTTGAGATGAAAGAAATAAGACCAGGTTTATATACCACTGGGAAGGACCCAGCAGAGATTGAAAACAAATACGGAGGATGGAGAGAGAGGGAGACAGAAACAGGGAGAGAGAGAGAGAGAGAGAGGGAGAGGGAGAGAGGTCCCTGAGGACATGAGAGGATATGGAATCAGGCCGACAAAAAGAGGGATTGGCTTTGAGAGGGTCTCGAGAATTTATTTATATTAACCAGAGAGGAGGAAAGGTTTTTGGAGGAGATGCTGTGGGTGACTGGAGTCTGAATGAGTTTACTGGCGCTATTGGAACAAAGTAGCTCAAACCGAGCTAGAAAACAATGCAGTTTTGTTCTCTCATAGCTCCAGAGGCCAGAAGTCTGAAATCAAGGTGTCAGCGGGCAGGGTTAGTTCTTCCCAGAGGACTCTGAGGGGGGAGTGTGTTCCAGTCTTGTTTCCCACCTTCTGGTGGTTGCTGGCAATTCTTGGCCTTCGTTAGCTTACACATGCATCACACAATTCTCTGCCTCCATTGTCCCGTGACAGTCTCTCTGAGTGTCTCCCCTGTGTTTCTGCATCCCTTGTCTTCTTATGAGGACATTTGGTCCTATGAGATGTATCAACCACCTTAAGGTAAAACGACCTCGTCTCAACTTGATGACAACTACAAGGATCTTGTTTCTAAACAAGGCCATATTCATAAATTCTGGGTAGAGATGCATTTACACAGTTTCTGGAAGTTCTCTTCGGGTTGCTTGTGTTTTCTCAGTGAAGTAGAAAGCCAGGTCATCAGCTGAGGGTGAGGAGGTCGAGGGGGTATTCAAAGACTGGGGAGTAAGATGAAGCCTACGGACAGTCTAAGAGTAGGAAAATGCACGCTCCAGGGGAATGTAATATCCCTGCTGCTGGGGGCCGCACTTGAGATTTGTGATCTTGAATTCAGTGGGACCTGAGTCAGCATGGTTGTGTGTGTTTCTCCAGCCACATACCTAGATGCAGGGACTGAGTAGGCACAGGGTTGAATTTACTGGGATGGTTGTGCAAAATAGTTACAACAAAGTGAGGGGAAGGCAAGAGAGTTGGGGCATGGATAAAGGCTCTATGAAAGTAACTGACCCTAAGACTTAAAGTAGAGAAAGAGGAGAATGAAGACACCAGGACCATCAAGCTTGGTGAAAAAGGCAAAATGTCCCAAGGGTATTGGAAGGTGGATGGGCCGGAGGCATTGGAGGTGATAGCTTGGCATGCCGTATTCATGAAATTGGTTAATGGGGGGATGGTCTGCTGGCTTTGACTCTGGGAGGGAGCACCTGAGGCAAAGTGAATAACACAGTCATTGGAGGAGAGGATACAAGAAACTGAGAGTCCAGGGGGTGGGAAGCGTCATTTACATAAGTATTAAAGTTACCAAAAATTAACGCGGTGGTCATAGTGACAGTTAACCAGGAGCTAAAATCTTCTGGAAATGAGGGTAAATTATTGGAGTAGGTAGATAGCAGTGAAATCGAAGGTGGTGTGCAATGTAACTGATAACAGGAGACTCAAAAGTGTGGGCTTTGGGGAAGCGGGAGGGCTCTCGTGGTCTGAAAGTGGCGAAAAGGAAGTGCGAGGAGGCCAGGCCAGTTGGATGATTCCTCAGCCTCTTTCCCATGTAAACAAGCTCTTACGCGTCTTCCCATGAGAGAGAAGAGGCAAAAGGAGCAACTCTGGTTGTAAGTAGGCAAAGGCCCCAGAAGTCAGTCCTGCCTGATCTGGTGTCCAGGCCTGAGGCTCCTCTACAGAGCCCTGTGGCCCCCAGATCATGGCACTCTGCTGAGGGGAGTTGAAGAGTAAGCTCTGTGAAATTTTTCATGATGCGCTTTTTTATTCTTTTTTTTTTTATTTTTGGAAAAGTCAAATATACACTGTACAATAAAAAAACACATACTCATAACCCAGATTTATAGCTATAATCATTTATATTGTATATAACATACATATATATAATATATATATTATATTCCCATATATATTATATATAATATATATATTATATATATATTGTATTATATATATATTATATATATTATATAATATATATAATCCCATATATATTATATATATTAGGGAGAGAGAGAGACATAGTGATCGGGAGAGAGGGAGAGAGACAGGATTTTAAGCAGGCTCCACACTCAGCACAGAGCCCTAAGGGGGGCTTGATCCAACGACCCTGGGATCATGACCTGAGCCAAAACCAAGATGCTTAACCAACTGAACCACCCAGGTGCCCCACTATGATTAGTTCACCTATTGACTTTCTTTGGCTTAATGTTGGAGAATTGTAAATGCATATCACATCATTGTACTTAATATACCTCAGTACACATCTCCCAAAAAGGACATTTTAAAGATAATCATGGTGACATAATTATGGGAGGGAGTATAGCACTGTGGTTGTATGCGTGGCTCTTAACAGTTAATCGTGTAGGTTCAAGTCCTGCCTGAACAAAGGGATAACAAGAGAACGTACCACTTAGGATTGTTTTGCGGATGGATGATAGATAGGTAGATAGATAGGTAGATAGATAGATAGATAGATAGATAGATACTATCAAGTACGTGTTGGCTTGCTTTATTTCAGTTTTGTTGTGTTAGGGTTTTAATCCACACGGTCTGACACCAGAGCCCAAGCAGGACCCTTGTATAAAAACACACTATATTTTATAAATTGAAAAAGAGAAATATATTCCTCCTTTTAGATGTGACTGGATCAGTTCGCTTAGTTTATCACAAAGAAAAAAATAATGAGTGGTTGGTCTATTGAGGCAGGAAACTAGGGGGTGTTGTCGCCAACAACCTCTCCATCCCCAAGAGGGAAAGGGCGTATGCTAATGAGTAAGAACTCCTGACGGTAAGGAGGCTGCTAATGAAGTGATCACCACTCCCATGGACTCAGCCCCAGGGAGAGAGCTGGAGGGGAGTCCCTCCGCTCCAGATGTGAGGCACCACAGGGAGGCCTGCTAGCTGCTAGGAAATGATTGTTTCAAGAATATTTTTCGGTATTTCCCTAGAATATAAGGTGGCGGTATTTTGACTTCATAATCTGTAACATGCATTGATCTGTGTCTCTTTTAAGACCAAGAGAGGCCTCACTCCAGGTAAGTCATGGGTTACAGGAGTTTCCCTCTAAACAACTCTAGCTCATTGGTGCTGAAAGGAAGCCTCACACGTGGGTGTGCACATACGCGTGCGCGCGCGCGCACACACACACACACACACACACACACACATATATACATACATATATCTGATAAACTTCCTGATCAAAGGTCAGAGGGAGTTTTCTGGTGAGGCCTTTATTTACTTCCCATCCTTTTGTCTCCTATCTCTAAGCTTAGTCAGCGTTAGTCCCTCATTTTACATTCTCAGAGCAGACTGGCCGTCACTGGAAATCCCTTTATCTCTTGGTCATACCCTACACCCCAACCCTGAATGGCAATAGTTCTAGCCATCTCTTAGAATAATCCCAAACTCAGAATCAAAGATGTCATTCACTCTGAGCATTAGGTCAAATGGATAACCTATACTGTGTATGCACACGTGTGTCTGTCCATGAAGAGTGTGTAAGTACAGACGGTGAAGGGCACTTGAAGTCTCAGTGACTCTGATGAGACAAATATCCTTCTGTTGGTAAATTCTGCCACATTATATTCCAAGGAAATACAGAGAAACCCTCCAGAACATTTTCAGGCAATTGTCTAAATAAACCAAGGAACATTATTCATAAACATTATAAGGGTGAATTTAGCCTTTGAGCAGGAATGGTGATTATTTTTATTATTATCTCACCTTCAGTAGTCACACATTTAATGAAAAAGACCATTAATATCTAGTTCAATTCATGTTGTGTAGCTGGAATCAATACACTTATATTTTTTATCTTTGGCTGAGTTCCTTTCTTTCGTTCCCTTTTTATGACATTTTAAATGTTGAATTGGGGATGAGCAGAATTCCATATTGTTTGCCATATGTATTAGTTATAGGTTTGGCATCTGTAACAGAGATTTATAAAAAACAGTGACTTAAACAAGATAGAAGTGTATTTCTCTCTCATTTAACTGTCTGGGCATAAGTAGGCTGGTATGTCATCAAAATCTGGGTGCCTTGAATCTTTCTGCTCTGTGATACCAAGGGTTTTGCTCTTGTCAAAGTCCCAGATGGCTTACCAGGTCATTTGGCTTATCACATCTCAGTTAGCAGGAAAGGAAATAGATGGAAAGGAGAGAATAACCCTCTTCCCTTCAAGGGCATGACTCGGAAAAGTACACTCCCCTTACCGGTTCTTCCCTTTGGCCAGAACTTAGTGACAGGATCACAGCTAAATATAAGGGAGATTAGAAAAGGGGTCTCTAGGGTGGGAGACCATCTCCTTGGTTAACTTCAAGTGTCCTAATATAATGGGAAAAGAGGAGAATTGATCTGGGGGGACAATCAGCAATCTCTGACACGTCATAGAAACATAACTGCTTTTATTCAGATGCTGATGGATAAGATATTAATGTCACATAGCGTATATCTTTTACTCTCTTTGGCAGAGATGGCTTTTGGTCACCGGATCTGTTTCCCCTTTCTTGGTAAACAGTGGTCCCTGGAATGCGGTCTTTAAGCAAAGGGCTACATTTATCAGCCTTTTTGCAGCTGGGGATGGTCAAGTGACTATTTCTCAATAAGGAACGAGATACGAGATAGGAGAGCGTGCCCCACCTAGGCTGAGGTTGTAGAAGCAGATGAGGAGGCTTTAGGCTCTAAGGGACGGTGGGGCCACAATGTGGAAGAAGCCTGGATCCTTGAACCACCACGTGGTAGTGAACTGCCCATTGAGCAGCAACTGTTGCTTGGACGTTATGTGAATGAGATCTTAATGTCCACTATGTTTCAGCCTGATGTATTCGGGAGTCCTTTAGTTAATGTCATGTTAGCCTACCCTAACTAACACACTATTTCTTTCTGGGCTCCCAGTTGCTGTTGACTATCATAATCATTGTGCTGTGGAACTAAATGATCCACAAGAAACACCAGAATTTTGATTTTTCTAAGCAGCTGGTGAACATTTTTGGGTTGTAACATTTCTCCAAATTTTGTTGTTATTCACAAATTCTCCATTTGTTTGTGAATTTTGTTCTCTGTCAAAACATTTAAGACTATTTTCCATCTTTTAGAAATTGAACAGCAGTTTTTCTGACACTGGTTTTTCTGATGATAAATAGTTTTTTTCTTCTATTTTTGCATGTTGGGATGCTTAATGAAAAAAAAGCAGAGTGAGTGTGCACTAGCAGGCAGGAATTCTATAGAAGACTCGCTACTATATTTTCCACAAGATATTGGCATTGGAACTTATTCTTAGAGACCAAATATTACACATCTAGGAGGTGATATTTAAATTCAAGGTGAAATATATGATCTGAAGTCTTATAAAATGAAGAAACAACCAAGACCTTATCTTAACATTAAACTCCCAAATGAAAATAATGTAATTCTGTAGAAATGTTAGCTCAGATACCTCATCAGTAACCTCTACTAGGCTACTAATTTAAACAAAACCAATCAGAATATTTCCAAAGTCAAGAAAACATTACACTCATTTGTTTCCCTCCTCCAGATCGGAATTCTGGATCAAAGTTAAAATCATAGACTTCAGGAAAATGGGAGGAATCAGTGGCTAACGGGTCAACCCCCATATTTTAATGTTTATTCCCCTACTCCAAAGGCTATCAGTGTAGTAAGATTTTTTAAGCTTAATTTTGTAAGTAATTTCAACCATTGGTAACATTGAAAAAAAAAAGTCCAGGAAAGGAGTTCAAATACTAATTGGTCTCTGGGCTGTATAATCTTAAGCCATTGCCCCTCTTTCCAGATACACTCCTTGGACTCTTTAATGTTTTTGACAGTTAAAATGTGACATAATGTTCAACACACACATTTCCTGGAAAGAAAATTGCAATATGTATCAATGACCTTTATATGTTAGGCCCTTTGATCTAGTAGTGATTACAGTTTCTTACTATTGCTCCCAAGGATATTTTAATTCTTTAATTAATCAGTTTATTCAATCCATATATATTGAGACCCACTATTTTCCAGGCACTTTTTTAGGTCTTGGGGGTATAGTATTAATAATACAAAATCTCTGTCATCATGTGGTTTACTTTTTAATGGTAACGTGACAAACAAATCAATGATTGAATATAAGCAAAAAGATAATTAATATCAGGTAACATTAAATTCAGTGGTGGAAACAAGAGCTGGATAAGGAAATGGCCAGTGAAGCAGTAGGGTGGAGGTGCATGTTCACAAATGGTGGCGAAGGCCTCTTTTAGGAAGGGGCATGAGCAGCGAAACAGTGAAATGAAGTAAGGAGACAAGTCCTATTGAGTATGCTAGGTGACTCTTCAGGCAGGGGGAATAGGAAGTACAGAGGTTATGAAAGAAAAGGAGCAAGACTTATTTAAGGAGTAGCAGGAAGTCCAGTGTGACCGGAGCAGGAAATGAGATTAAAAAGAGAGGAGTCAAGTCTTACAGGGCCTCTGGGCCAAGGTGAGAACCGTAGGCATTGTTCTGAGTGGTTGAAGAGCCTCTGAGGTGTTCGGAGGAGAAGGACACACATGATAGAATTTATGTTTTAGAAAGAGCACAGCGCCCACTGTGCACAGAGAGCCAGTGAAGAAAGCATGTAGTTGTTCAGGCCAGAGAAGACGGTGGCTTGGGCCGGTGCAGGGGCAGAGGTGGTGAGGAACCCATGGGGAGTATGGGTTAGCATTCTGAGTGCAGACCCCGTTGTGATTGAGGTCCCCGAGGCAGAGTCCCAGGGTTCAAGTCCCATCTTGACCTCCTAGGGACAGTGTGATTCTGGACAAATTCTGTATCCTCTCTGAGTCTCATTTACCTCATCTGAAAAGTGGAAACAATGATAATTCCTTCAAAGGCCATTATGATGTCTAGTGAGATAACTCACAGAACACACTGAAAACTGTGTTTGGCACTTCTAAGTATAAATATCTGTAAATCATTATCTTTATTAATCTGTTACAGTATAGTCACGAAAATAAATAATCTAAGATTTCCTAAAAAACCAGTTTCTGCCCATAAGAGAGTCATTTGCTATAAGAAATATTGTTATAAGCTGTATTTAGAATACTTTTGGTCATATAATATTTTTGGAGATATTTTTGCCAAGAACGTATCCATTTCCTTTCTTCTGTTTAGAGTTGATTTCTAACCTAATTTTTGGTTATATTTATATTTATGTTTATACTTATATTTACATTTACAACCCTAACTCAATTCCTGGTCTTTATTCCAAGGAGATAAACGTATCCTTCGGTTTGGGACTGGTGTGTGGTGACTGAGCAGAAAGAATCAGGCTGCAGAATCCGGGCTCTAAGTAAGTCACTTAGCTTTGTTGAAATTCAGATTTTACACCTGCAAAATATATTAGTGTTCAGGCGAAAGGAACTAGTAGACATGCACATCATACAAAGCATTTTACAGATGTTGGTTTTATTAGTTTGTGTTGGTTCTCCTATCATCATATTTTGGTGAACAAAATGTCTGACGGAACTTTCTGTGGGAATCAGTTGAAGAATCATCATGCTGCCGTTCCTGTGGGTGGAGGGTGACACCCATTCTCCCCACCACTTTCTGCAGTCCCTCACCATCACTGTAGCTGCCCCAATCTTGGGCAAGAAAAAGATCATAAACTCACTTAACAGCCAGCATATGTCTGGCGAGTGCCTCTCAGCTTGGTGAAAATACATGTTGGTGTCAGTAGTTTGGGTCTTGATGATAAGAGAACATTTGAAATGTCTTCATTTCCTCTGCATAAAGCAATCTGTTATTTCTTTCAAATAGTGTGTGAAGTGCTTATGCCCCCAGATTAGCATTTCCAGGTTTTCATCCCACAAGCTTGTATTGATCACGCATACCCATTTGGATGCAAGCGGTCCTAGGGAGGAGAGAATTTCGAAGGTCATGGGATGGAGCAGGAAACACAGTCTCCTCCCCAAGCTTGGCTCTAACTCACCAGGAACCAGTCCTTTTTCCTTCCAGAGCTGGGCTTGTGAAATCTTCTTTGATTTCTTCATTTCACTGTCTTTTTTTCCCCCAGCCCCCATATGGGCCGGTCTACTAGAGGACAGAAATAAAGAAAAGCAAAAGGTAGCAATTAAATTAAGAAATGGGTGTATTAAGACAGCCGTGCAATAATAAGGGGTCATAATCTAAAACTTACCCATAAAACTTTGTTTCGTCCCTTGTTTTACAAAGAAGGAGTGTAAATTGTCTGAGACTCCAGCTTCAAGACAGTTTCTGAAGTGTCCACAAAGCTCTGGCAGCATGCCCTTTGTGCCCTTTGCCCTGTCCCATCAGGCTGGGAGGATTTGGAAAAGCAACGTCAGGTCTCTCATGTTTTGCCTGAGTCACATGACTGTTGCTGGTGATTCCCATACTTTCTTGCTCTGCAGAGCAACCTTCCCAGAAACGTGTATTAAGCGCTGAAAATTAAGACCAGCCTCACTTTTATAAAACTGGATTATAATTGTCATAAAAGTTCTGGAATTATAGAAAAACTATATACACACGCACACGTACACACATACACACACACACAAGTAATATCCACCATGATAATATTTGGAATGGATAATGATGCATTCCTAGAAAAAACCCACTTGAATTTGTCTACATTGCTGGGTTGTAATCAAACTAAGGGCTGGGCGAGTTCGTTATTTGTGCCTTTCATCTAGCTGAGGAATGTGCTTAGTAAATGTCGAATGCCTGAATAAAAAGACTTTGCTGGTTGAAATGTTATAAGCTGATTCTGATATTTCCATAAAAACGTATCCTTGCCAGTTGAGCCATCCAGGAGTATAATGGCATACATAAAAATATGGAGCATAGACCTTTCGATGGTGTGCAGAATTCAAGCAGAGCCTGTGAGAGTGACCAATCTGACACAATTGTGTTGTTATTAATTAACAGGCTGAGCATGAGACAGAAATATATAAAAGACTAAAAGGAAACAGCTTGGAAGATAACCCTAAGTAATCCAAAGATGGGCTAATTCACCAGAAACATGTAGAAATGGAAATGTCACTCTTAATAACATCGCCTCAAAATATATGAAGCAAAAGATAGCAGAATGTAAAGGTGAAATAAACAAATCTACAGTCATTGTGGGAGAATAAACACACCTCTTTTGTAACTGCTAGGGTTTGTACTTGAGGATGGGTTTCGAAAGATAAGGATGGATGCCTGACTCTGGGGTTGAAGGCTGTGGATCTTGGGTACCAGAGACATCAAGTGTAAGAATGAGTCTGCAAGGTAGTCTTTGGGCTCCGGGCTCAAAGGGCTGGAAGGAACAATCTGTGGAACCTACCAAATACTTTACATTCGAATAACCAAAACTTAAATACTCCTATGTCACAGATTGTGTTCTCACCAAAGCTTTAGGGAGGACACGGAAAAAAATTATATTTGCTGAATTCTGTGGGGGAAAATTTATTACATAATAAGGTCTACAAAGAATTGGTCTCTTACTATGTGTGCCGGGCATCGTTCTAAATATGAACTCACGTAATTCTTGCGCTAATCCTGTGCCTATAGGTTGCGTGAAGTGTCATTGTAATTGCCTAGTTTTATAGATGAGGAAACCCAGGCAAACGGAAGATAACTTTGCCCGATGTCACAAATCGGTGGAAACAACAGTTGAACTGAGGCAGCCTGACAGCAATAGACTGCTGGATGCCAATTAGATATTTCTTGGTTTGGTCTGATGTCCGGCAAAAGAGTTTGGTGATACTGATTGTATCTACCTTTAAAAATACGGTAGGTTACGTTATTTATAGTTACACAACATAGAATGTGACATAATTCTCACATGTCTGGGAAATGCCATCACATTATTTGCAAACGTGACCATCAATGCAGCCTGTTGGCTAACTTGAATTGACTGAGAAAACATTCCAAGTTCATGTTCACGACCCCATCAAATAGCATGAGATAAAAGCTGGTTTTATAATCTTTCCCTTTTTATAGAATAAAAGCTAGGTAATGTTTTCAAAATTCTGGACCAGAATATTAATTCAAAGTGCTAAGAATATGGCTGTATTCATAATTAATCTAAGACTGAAGCAAACCCTATAGAAAAATCATCTTCAGACATATTGGGTTTCATCCTGAAAGAGAAAAAAAAAAAAGCGAAGTGTGAAAGCAACAAATGCTTGGAATTGCAGAGATGGAAATAGAGAACTGATCCTTAATCAGTTAAAATGATCACTAATAAATGAAATCTAGAAATAAAATCCCACCTCTCAGCATGATCCCCAATACCAGCTTCTTTTCATAATTAAAGACGGTATTCTCGCTGATGTTAACTCTTTCTTCCTCTTTGAGCCTCCTGCGTCTTTTTTAGCACCATTTAGCTGCAACACAAAGGACTGAGGCTTGAAATCAGAGCAAGAAAGTTTTTACAAGGGATGGAAAGATACAAACTAACTCATACTGCTTTATGAATTAATAGGGATGTCTCAAAAACATGAACAAAAGGAATTATTTAAATGTCATCCCATTTAAGTGGTAAATTCTCCATGACATGTTTTTCAGTTTATTGGCAGGGAGTGAACTGATGGACCTTGTTTTGCATGTCCCCTCTCCCTTCTCCTACTTCCATTTGCCTTCTATGCTTCCATATGTTGGGACCAATCTGTTGATTTCACCAACACTCTCCCATCCCCCTTTAAGACTCCAGTGAATCGTAGACTCTTTGATGTGATCAGAAATTAGGAACCTTGCTGAATATACATTGTCTTTTCATATAAATATCTCTCTGATCCACTTCTTCCCCTCTGGTTATTGAAAGTGCGTTCATTTAAAAAACATAATTGGCAGGAATCATTGTTTTTATATCTAAATAGGGGAAACTGCATAAGCTTAAAAAATGTTACAGGATAGCATTTCGGGAAAACATACCAACGTGAAATATACTGTGACCAAGACTTGATAAGATACATCCCAATCTTATATTCATTATGTGGTTTTCAATTCAGGAAATATTCAATACTGAGAGAAAATTCACAATGGAAAGCTCTACAATTTTTCCTTTGAAATCCTCATGCACTTTAAGAAGATTGGAGAAAACACATTTCAGCAGGCTTTGGCAGTCGCTCAAATTTGTGTGCTCTAAGTTTAGAACCAAACTCAATCTGCCCCCTGTTCAAGCTCTGTTCTGTGCTGGCAAAACACCACTTGCTTGTTCAGAGGGAGAAGGAAGGCTTTGTAAAACTCAGAAAACTTACTGGACATTAAGTAGCTCCCCAACAATTATGTTATCCTCAGCTTAAGTTGAATTCAACACATATGAGTGACATTTTTCTTACAACACCCGGGTATAAAATAAATAGAAAAATACTTAGCAGCACTTATTGGGGGTTTAGCAAAACTCAGGAATGCCTAAAATTTTCCCAAGGTCACTTGGTTTTCCAAGATGCTATATATAAGATTTTCCAGCTCTTATTTCTGTTTTGTCATCACATCTCCTTTCATATTTTGAGGAAATGTTTGTTTAGGTATAATAATTTTTTTGCACCATTTGAAACCCAAATATTGCAATACTGTGTTAAGATGCGAAAGCTGAAATGTGAAAAGATGTACCATAATCTATTTATATTTAATTATGTAGACTGAATTAAGTATGCATATAAATATTTTAAACATATATACACACACGCATATATGCTTATAAAAAATTCAGCCTAAGTATTTCCTATACATTTTTATTTTAAATTGTTTTGCATACCAACTCTCTGAAGTCTGAGAGCCAGATCTATGTAGTTCTAGGTAAAAGACACTGAAAAGATTGATAGCTTAAGATTTACGGATTTGGGACCAAGAAGCAAGTTATTTTGCTTCTCTGAAATCTTTATGCAGGTAGGAGTTGGACTTGATAATATTTAAATGAGTTTCTTATACTAATTTTATGTGACTCAGTGATTCCAATGAGAAGTTTGAAAATGACTTGATTTTATGATGAACAATGTGCATTTTAATTGGATTTGGTTCTTTATTTGTTGCTGTATCTATTCTTATCTCAAGTGAATGCAAGCCAAGCCGAACATTCCGTGTTCTCTCAAAAACCTTTCAGACTCTTTACTGTGTACTTTTATCGATCGTAATGTGTACCAGCCAAATTTAATTATAGCGATCGCAGTGTGTGTTAGTAGGATATGTAGGAATTTCAGCGGTGTCGTCCCATACCCTGCTGAATTCACCCAGCCCCCATCGCAGCATTTTATAGTATGCTAGTTATGAACTAGTTATATATATTATATTAGTATAATCTCTGAAGTTAGACTTTTTGGCTTAAAATCCTGGTTCTCCACTTTATGACTACTTGACTTTGGGTGAGTTGTTTTATCTCTCTGTTCCTTATTTTTTTTTTTTAAGTTAATGTTTGTTTATTTTTGATAGAGGGAGAGGGCCAGCAAGGGAGGGCAGAGAGAGAGAGGGAGACACAGAATCCGAAGCAGGCTGCAGAGCCTGACGAGGGGCTTGAACTCACAAATCATGAGATCTTGACCTGAGCCAAAGTCAGACGCTTACTTCACCGACTGAGCCACGCAGGAGCCCCTGTTCCTTAACCTTTTTTGTCTGTAAAGAGAAGAGGACCTATTTCATCGACTAGTTCTAAGGAGTTTATAGTTTCGTTCTCAAAGTACTTAGAGTAGTTCCTGGCACACAGGAAGTTTTCAACAAGTGTTAGTTTTTTCTTTGCTTCTTATATGTCTACCACATTAGAACAGAAGTCCTATAAGAGCAGGACGCTCATCAATCTTGTTCATCATGGTCATGGTTACTTTGCCTTCTCTTCCTTTTCTTCCTCCTCCTTTGCTTTAATTGAAGTAGAAAGCACATAACATTAATCCATCTGAAAGTGTACAATTCACCGACATTTAGTGTATCCACAATGGTGTGCAATCATCGCTTCTGTCTAGTTGCTTAAATGTCCTTAATCATGTGGAGGAAATTGTCTTCTGTTTCTAGTTTGCTGAGTGTTTTTGTCATGAAAGGATGTTGGAGTTTTCAAATAATTTTTCTGTAACAATTGAAATTCGCATGTGGGATTTTCTTCAGTCAATGTAATATATTACATTGATTGATTTCCATGTGTTCACTCTTGCAGTCCAGGGATAAATTCTACTGGGTCACGGAATATAATCTTAATATACTACTATTATGCTAATATAATATACAACTGTACTACTAATATACTATTTTCTTTGCTGGCATTTGTTGAGGAATTTTGTGTATGTATTCATAAAGGATATTGAACTACAGTTTTCTTTTGCTATAATGTCTTTATCTGGCTTTGGTAATGCTGGACTTATAGAATGAGTTTGGAAGTGTTTCCTCCTTTTCTTTTTTCTTGGAAGAGTTTGAGCAGGGTGTAATAATTCTGCAAGTGTTTGGTGGAATTCACCAGTGAAGCCATCTGATCCTGGCCTTTTCTTTGTTGGGAGGTCTTTTTGATTACTGATTCAATCACTTTGTTTGTTAAAGATCTATTCAGATTTTCTGTTTCTTATTAAGTCGGTGTTGGTAGTTTGTGTATTTCTGGGAACTTATTCATTTCACCTAGTTCATCTAATTTGTTGCTGTGTGATTATTCAAAACATTCTCTTATAATTCTTTCTTTTTCCTATAAAGTTAGTTGCAGTGTTCCCACTTTTATTTTTTATTTTAGTAATTTTCTTGGGGGGGGCGTCAGGTTACCTAAAGATTGATCAATTTTGCTGATCTTCTCAAAGAACCTATTTTTTGTTTGGTTTTGTCGCTTTTTTTTCCCTTGAACTTTCTTTCATTTAATCCACTCTAATTTTTATTATTCCCTTCCTTATCCTAGCTTTGACTTTAGCCTGCTGTTGTTCCCGTTTCTTAAGACATAAAGCTAGGTTATTGATTTGGGATCTCTTTTCTTTTTAATATGAACATTTAAAGCTATAAATTTTCCATGAACACTTTTTCACTGAATCCTATAGATTTTTCTATGTTGTATTTTCATTTTCATTCATCCCAAAATATTTTCTAATTTCACTTGTATTTCTTCTTTGACCATTGGTTCGTTGTTTATGAGTGTGCTGTTTAGTTTCCACATATTTGTAAACTTTCCAGTTTTTCTTCTGCTACTAATTTCAACTGTCATTCTGTCGTGGTTGAAGAATGTGCTTTATATGATTTCAGTCCTTTAACACTTACTGAGGGGCGCCTGGGTGGCTCATTTGGTTAAACTTCCAACTCGTGATGTCGGCTCAGGTCATGATCTCATCATGATCTCACGGTCATGAGATTGAGCCCTGTGTTAGGCTCTGTGCTGGGCATGGAGCCTGCTTAGGATTCTGTCTTTCCTTCTCCCCCACTCACCCTCCCTCTATCTCAAAAAAAAAAAAAGATTAAAAAAATTTATTGAGACTTGCTTTGTGGCCCAACATATGGTCCATGCTGAGGAATGTTCCGTGTGCTCTTGAGAAAAACATGTATTCTGCTGCTGTAAGGCGGAGTGCCTTCTTTCTTTATGTCTGCTCGGTCTGGTTGACTTACAACATTGTACAGCTCTTTATTTCCTTATTGATCTTCTGACTGCTTCTCTCCATGTTGCAAATGGGGATACGGAAGTCTCCAGCCGTTATCGTAGAACTATTTCTCCCTTTCAGTCTTTCATTTTTTTCATATTATTTTGGGATCTGTTCTTATGTCCAAATATATTTATAATTATTGTATCTTGACGGACTCATCTTTTCATTGATGTGTAATGTCACTTTTGTCTCTTGTGACACTTTTTATTCAAAAGGCTATTTGTCTCATATTAGTATGAACACCCTTGCTCTCTTCTGATTACTGTTTCCTTGCATTTTCTTTTTCTACTCTTTCACTTTTAACCTGTTTGTGTCTTTGGCCCTAAAGTGAGTCTGTTATAAGCAGTATATAGTTGGGTCATTTTTAAAAAATCCATTCTTCCAATCTCTGCTTTTAATTGAGGACTATAATCCATGTACAGTAAAAGCAATTAGTGATAAGAAAACTTCTGCCATTTTGTTACTCCTTTTCTATAAGTCTTAAAATTTTTTTGTTCCTCAATTCCTCTATTACTCCCTTCTTTTGTGAGTAATTTTTATGTTATTTGCTCCTGTTACGTTTTTCTAAGTGAACTATAATTAGCACACAGTGTTAAATTAGTTCAGATGTACAACATAATGATTCAACAATTGTATACATTACTCAGTGCCCACCACAATAGGTGTGGCCACCATCGGTCACCAAATAATGTTATTGCAGTCTTATTGAACGTATTCTCTGCTGTACTTTTCATCTCTCTGCTTAATTTTTTTGAGTGTATCATTTTGATCACTTTCTCATTTCTTTTCTCTTTTGGTACATCTTTTAGTTTTTTTCTTAGTAGATACACTGGAGATTACAATTACAATTAACATAACTTTATAACAATCAGCTTTGAATTAATACCAACTTGGTTTTAATAGTGTAAAAAAGCTGCCCCATTACAACTCCACCCCTTTAATTTTGTTAATGGTAGCAAACGACATCTTTATACATAGTATGCATATTAACACAGATTTGTAACTCTTGTTTTCTGCATTTGTGTCTTAAGTCATAAAGAAAAAAAGAGAGGAGTTAATATACCCAAAATACAATACCCCTGATTTTGTATTTACTTGTGTGGTTACTTTTACTGTTATCTTTATAGCTTCACATACCTTTGAGTTATCTTCTAGCATTCTGTCATTTCAGCCTAGAAGACACTACTTCACATTTCTGGTAGGGCAGATCTACTAGCAATGAATTCATTTAGTTTTTGGTTACCGCCTTTAGTTTTTATTGAATAGTGCATTACCTTCTCCTTCATTTTTGAAGGGTAGTTTTGCTAGACACAGATATCTTTCCTGGGCAATTTTTTGCTTTGAACACTTTCGATGTGTCATTCCACTGACTTCTGGTCTCCAGGGTTTCTGAAGCAAAATTGGTTGTTAATATTATTTGTGTCCCTTGTGTATGACAAGTCACTTCTCTTTTGATGCTTTCAAAATTCTCTCTTTGTCTTTTGCTAATTTGACTATAATGTATCTTGGTGTTGATCTCTTAGAATTTATTCTGCTTGGAGTTTGTTGTGCTTTTTGGAGGTGTAGATTCTTATCTTTCATCAAATGGAAGGATTTAGCCATTTTTTCTTCACTCTTCTGCATGTGTTATGCATACGTTAGTCTACTTAATGGTGTCCCACGTATCTCTTGGGCTCTGTTCATTTCCTGCCATCCTTTTCTCTTCCTGATCCTCAGATTGAATAATCTCAGTTGTTGTATATTCAAGTTCACTGATTCTTTCTTCTTTCTGATTAAATGTGCTGTTGAACCCTTGTAGTGAATTTTGCATTTCACTTATTATATTTTTCAACTCCAGAAAATTTCTGTTTGGTGTCTTTGATGATTTCTATCTCTTTATTGATGGTTTCTATTTGGCAAGACTTACTGTCTTCATTTCTTTTGGTTCTTTGTTTAGGTTTCCTTTGGCCCTTTGAACATATTTAACTTTTGAAACCATTGTCCCAACAAAGAAAACTCACGACCAGATATTTTCACTGGTAAATACTACCAAACATTTACAGAAGAATTAACCCCAATACTGTTTAAACTCTTCAAAAAAATTGAACAAGAGGAAACATTTCCAAATTAATTTTGAGGCCAGCTTTATGCTGATACCAAATCCAGACAAAGACACCACAAAGAAAGAAGATTACAGGCCAATCTCCATGATTAACATTGATGCAAAAATCCTTAATAAAATACTAGCAAACTAAATTTAACAGCACATTAAAGGATCATACAATGTGACCAAGTAGAATTTACTCTCTTTGATGCAAGGGTGGTTTAACATACACAAAGTAATTCATGTAATAGGCCACATTAACATATCAAAAGACAAAAATCATATGATCATCTCAGTAGATGCAGCGAAACATTGGACAAAGTTCAACACTGATTCATAATAAAACTCTCAACAAAGTGGGGTTAGAGGGAACATACCTCAACATCAATAATGGCCCTATATGACAAACCCACAGCTAATATACTCAATGGTGAAAAACTGAGAGCTTTTTCTTTAAGATCAGAAACAAGACAAGGGTGTCCACTCTCACCACTTTCATTCAACATAGTACTAGAAGTCTTAGCCACAGCAATCAAATAAGAAAAATAAGCAAAAAGCATCCACATTGGTAAGGAAGAAGTTAAACTTTGTGATAGTTTGTGATAACATGATAGTACATAGAAAACCTTGGGGCATCTGGTTGACTCAGTTGGTTAAGTGCCTGACTCTCGGTTTCATTTCAGGTTATGATTTCACAGCTTCATGAGTTAGAGCCCTGCCTCGGGCTCTGTGCTAGCAGTGTGGAACCTGCTTGGGATTCTCTCTCTCCCTCCCCAACTGCTCGCCGCTCCCAGTGTCTCTGACTCTCTCTCTCTCTCAAAAAAGAACAAAAAACAAAAACAAAAAAAAAACATTAAAAAAAAAGAAAACCTTAAAGACTCTGCCAAAAAACTATTAGAAGTAATAGATTAACAGTGAAGTTTCATGATACAAAATTAATATACAGAACTCTGTTGCATTCCTATACACCAAAAACAAAGTAGCAGAAAGAAATATTGAGGAAATAATTCAACTTACAATTGCACTATAAAGAATAAAATACCTAGGAATAAACTTAACAAGGGAGGTGAAAGACCTATACTCTAAAACCTATAAAACATCAATGAATGAAACTGAAGATGACACAAATTGAAAGATATACCATGTTCATGGATTGGAAGAATTAATATTGTTAAAATGTTCATAATACCCAAAGCAATCTCAGATTCAGTAATTTCCCTGTCAAAATATGAATAGTGTTTTTCATAGAACTAGATTTCACAGAAAAGTTTAAATGCCACAGATCTCACTGCAAATCAGCAGCTTCTTTAATCACCAAGCTTTCCTCTTATATGTTGTATGTTTTGGGCCGGATTCTAGAGTTCTGTAAAAGTTGATTCTGGCATTTTTTTTCTCCCAGCTCATTGATTGTCTTTAGGAGGGATGGAACTCTGGAGTTCCCTAGGCTTCCATTTTAAGTCTAGCTTTTTAGCTTCTTCTTCTTTTAATGATATTTACTGTCATCATTCACAAATGTGGATATCCTAGCACACAGATCCTCTTTCTGTTTGTATTCTTGCAAACTGCTCCTCTTTTGTAATCCTGGGGAGGAGGTCCACACAGGCCCCAGAGGCAGGTTCAGGGCCATTAGGTAGGCAATTCCATATGTCTAGTTACCAGAGCATGGTCTAGAGGGGAGGGTTCTGGCTCCAAGTGGGAACATCATTTTGGCCTGTAGATTCTTGCTAAGGAGGGGGGATGTTGGTGTGTACAGGCAGAGAAGAAACTAGATCTTTCCTAAATCTAAGAGTAGGCTGGGATGTCCATACTTCTGTATGCACGACCCCTAACCATGTGGGAGGGGAAGGGATGGGCCCAGTAGTTCTGTGTTCTTGACACCCTTGTAGAGTCTTGAGGAGTCTGAAAATTCTCCTTTTGAACATGGCCTTCTATGCACATAGGAAAGTATAGTTCTTTTTTTTAGTGTTTATTTATTTTTGAGAGAGAGTGAGAGAGCTCAAGCAGGGGAGAGGCAGAGAGAGAGGAGACAGAGGATCCAAAATGGGCCCTGTGCTGACAGCAGTGATCTCAGTGCAGGACTTGAACTCACAAACCGCAAAATCGAGACCTGAGCCAAAGTCAGATGCTCAACCGAGTGAGCCACCCAGGTGCCCCAGGAAAGTGTAGTTCTTAATGCAGGAGAGTGGAACATATTTTAATTAACAGATTCATAACTTTAAAATATTTAGATATGTGAGGAGCCTGTATTTGTGGTCTTGCACCAAGCATTGCCAGGTTATAAGTGGGCTGTGTAGAGATGTTTGTCTTGGACCCTCTGAAGTTTGACACTGTTGATCTCTCTCTCTCTACCTTGCTGTACTTCTTCATGGGGCATCAGGGACACCATACTCTTGAGTTTCCTCCTATGTCACTGGTAGCTTTTCTCACTTTCCTTTCTCACCAAGTAACATTGGAGGGCTCCAGGACTCAGTCCTTTGTCCTTGTCTCTTTTCTATCTACACTAAAAATTTTTTTTTAATTCTTATTTATTATTTTTGAGAGAGAGAGAGAGAGAGAGAGTGCACAGGGGAGGGGCAGAGAGGGAGGAAGACACAGAATCTGAAGCAGGCTCCAGGCTCTGAGTGGTCAGCACAGAGCTTTACATGGGACTCAAACCCACGAACCGTGAGATCATGACCTGAGCTGAAGTTGGACACCCAACTGGCTGAGCCACCCACGTGCCCCTCTATCTACATTTCTATTGTTAGATCCCCAAATCAGACTTCTCTTCTGAACTCAAACACAGTATATCCACTTGCTTCCTCAAGGTTTTCACTTGGTTGTCTAATAGACATCTCAACTTTGTCTGATGGATAAGACACCTGTTCAACCTCAATTAAGGACAGTCTATTCTTCTGGTTATTCAGGCTTAAAATATTCTTTTTTTTTAAAGTTTATGTATTCATTTTGAGACAGACAGAGACAGTGTGAGCAGCGGAAGGGCAGAGAGAGAGGGAGAGAGAGAATCCTAAGCAGGATCCTCACTGTCAGTGCAGAGACTGATGTGGGGCTTGATCTCACAAACCATGAGATCATGACCTGAGCCAAAATCAAGAGCTGGACACTTAACCGACTGAGCCACCCAGGCGCCCCTTAAAATATTTTCTTGACTCTTCTTCCTGTCTCTCATACTACACCCAGTCATTCAGGAAATTATCTTGGCCTTGACCTCAAAATCCTGTATTTTGGATCTTACCACTTCTCACAACCTCACTAGCATTACCCTGGTCCAGGTTACCATCACGACTTTTCAGATTGCTGCTAGAGCCTTCTGACTAGACATCCAGGTCCTACCCTCATCCACTACAGCTATAGTGATTCTGGTAAAGCTAAGTCAGATTGTGTCACTCCTCTTCTCAAAATATCTAATGACTCCCCATTTCATTTAGAGTAAAAGTGAAGGCCCTTTCAGTAGTTCATAGGTGAGCATATCACCCAGTTCTGGCCAGTGAGAACCAAGTATAGGAAACTTATTCAAACTTAAAGAAGGTGGGTTCTCTCTTTGGTGCTGGATTTGAGGCTAGAGGATAAAAGCCTGGATTTGGAGGAAGGTATTTGCCAGGTGGGGTTGATCTGCCTGGGATGGAAATGCAGAGAAAAATGGCTGAGAGACACAGAGATACCTTCTGGACTGTGCAGCTTCATTACAGGCCAATAAGTAACACTGCTTGGCTTAAAGCAGATGCGTAAGGAATTGTGTTTTCTATCTTCTGAAACCAAGACTCTTGACTAAAACAGGGTGAAGGAAGAGGCAGAAATTGACATTCACCGAGCATTCTCTTTTGGTTGGACATTATGCTCGGTGAGTTACACTAATTATCTTATTATATTCAATCATTCCTTCTCTTATTTGTTTACAGTTTTAGTCCATTTCCCTTACCTATAATTATCTTTCCATTCTTCTCTGGGAAATGCTTTAAAACACCTGATCAAAACTCTTATTTCCATCAAAATACATTTACTTTGAATCCCATTAATATTCATGTAAGTAGTTCATTTCTCCATGTTAATTCCTAGTTGCTCATACATTTTTTTGTGTGCATTTATGAGAGTGTGTTTCTATTTAGACTGGAGACTTTCTGGTACCAAAGACAATACCTTGTATTTCTTCTTTATCCCATCTCATCATCTAGTACCGTTATTTATTTTTCCCAATGGACTTCTCACATATTATTTGTTAAAAATATTATTTGCAACAGGATACTACAGTTTTTATGGGTGCTTTAAAATAATTTATTTACAATAAAGCATCTAAGAAAGATTATGTTTATTTTACACTTCTAGAAATTTAGACAAAAACATGTAAAGTGCTGAGAATAATGCTAGGTATATGATTAAATAATAAATATTGTTGTTGTTGTTGATGTTGTCTAAGAACTCTCCCACATTGGCATTTTCTATTTGTCTTACAGCACATAATTCTGTCTTATGATATGCCCATGTACGAGTACATCTTACTCCATATAGTATACAACAGACCTCTTGAGGCTGGGCCACTTGTCCTGTGAGTGTTAAGGGAGCACAGTGTGGAAGAGTGGAAAACACGTGAGCTTATTTTATTTTTAAATTTTTTTTCAAGATTTAATTTAAATTCTGCTGAGTTAACATACAATGTAATATTCGTTCCAGGTGTACAATTTACTGATTCATCTCTTATATACAACACCTGGTGCTCATCACTAGAAGTGCCCTCCTTAATCTCCATCACCTATTTCACTCATCCCCCTACCCGTGTCCCCTCTGGTAACCATCAGTTTGTTCTCTGTAGTTAAGAGTCTGTTTCCAGGTTTGCCTCTTTTTTCCCACCTATGTTCATCTGCTTTGTTTCTTAAATTTCCCTGGAACATGGGCACTGTGTTTTCTTATTCAACATATTTTATTCCCAACGCCTGGCAGACAGTAGTTGCTCTCGAAATTCTTGCCGATCCAAACCTCTTAAGCGTCTTATGTCTATCTTCACCTGGAAAATCGTTCTAGACTTGTCTGAAAGAGTTCATTAAGCTGCTGCTGTTACTTTCACTTAAAATAAATTCATATATATGAATATATAGAAAGAGGATGCACACATAGATTCCGGGAAGCATGAGCATTGTGTATCTTTAAAACCCTGAACATTCTGTGGGATTCATGACCATGTTTTTCCTTGTTTAATGAAAAAGTAGACCCACTGGAAGATGCCAATGTATCTGTACTCACTCTGTTGCTTGAGTATTGAGAAAACCTTTCATCAAGCAACATGTGGGTGAATCAAGTGCTTCCAGAAACCAGAGTCTCATGGCCTTGCTGGAGCCAAGTGCAGCTCAGGCTGACTTTGTCTCCATTGTCTCTCCATCACATCCCTCTCCTCAAGAGTCACTTTTAACAGACATCGTGAACTGTGCCAAAGCATATGGGTGTACCAAGAGGTGGGGGGCAGGTGCTCTGTTTGGCATCTGAACCTGCCAAATAGACTACACTTTGCATTTCTGGCTCTTTCACGCATCCAGTTTCCAACTCTAAGAGCTCCGCAGGTTTAGGTTTTCATCAAAGCCACAGGTACATTGTTTTTCTGAATTTCCATCACTGCTACTTGAATACATTTTTTTCTGATTCCTATAAAATTGATTCCAGTGTTTAACATCTATTCAGACCAGCGATTGAATTAGCCTCCTCAGACTCTGTGACTGTGTGACATAAAAATTATTTGTTTTCTGTACAGCCTTTAGATTCTAGGTTCCTAATTGATTATTCTTTGTTGTGACCCACCCCAAGAGTCAAGCCATTTTGCCTCGAAATGAATCAACTTAGATTAATGGAGTTCTAATTTGAAGATAAAATCAGTTGGCCTCCAAAATCTTCGCTCACTTCCATGCACACAGATACTATGACAAATATGTGAAGAGCGCATTTGACTTTGAAAAGCTTTTTCTCTCTCCCACTTGAGGTAGTATAAGTAGCATTAGTTCCACTTGACAAGGCAATCCAGGCACGTGTTTGCATTCAGAATTATACAGAAGATATGTACAAAACGATGTCAAAGATGGCAATTAGAAAGGATGCCCTTATGTTATGAGGGTGCTGGTATATCTTAGTCTCACTGATTCAACATGTATTTATTGCCCTCCACTGAGGTAAAACACACATGCAGTTAGGCCTTTGTCTTCAAAGAATCTGTCAATGATAATGTGGTAGCAAGGAGTAAGTGGAAAAAATTACTAATAGGTCTGAAAAGTAAGTCAAAGTCCTCTAGAGATTTAGCAGAGGTGACACTTCTCATCGATTGTGGGAACCTTCCTGGAGGAAGGATCACTTGAAAAGAGAGTTTATTGTTTTCTCATTTCATCAGGGGTTGACCTACTTCAGGGTCACACTGAGTTGTTCTGAAGTAATCCATTTTGTGCCATGTTTGCTCTTCTACCAAGTAGTGCCTCAGAGAATGGATATATTTTGATATTCATTTATGAAACAGACATTTCTCAAGCATCTACTTGGAGATGCCAAGACAGACATATTTTCTGTCGTGGCTCTGAAGACCCTTGTATTTCTTGGGGCCAGCAGTCGAAAAGCAGATAAATATGAAAATAACAAGTAAAGATGGAGTAAGTGCTGTGATGAAAGTTCAAGAGAGAATTGTCCAAAGGCCCTGTGTCTTTGCCCTCCCCACCTCATCTGGGAACACGCAGGATTGGCTGTAGTCTACCTCAGAAGTTTGAAATGAGTTTTCAAGACTTAGAAAATGAGTACATTTGATTTGGTATGGTCATGTTTGCCAAACAAAGGGTTGCTGTCCTTCATTTCACGTTAAAATAGTGATGGTAAAAAGTGCCTTCTGATATTTCCATAATGCCTAATTCTCTAGCTGCGTGGGTCTCCACTCTATGGATCTGACCCTGTGTATTTATACCCAGGATATCGTAGTTTGTCTCAAGGTCAAACGCATCACAGAAGTTTATTTGCCCTGGGTGTTTAGAAGACTCTTTCTGGGGCAGTGATCGATTGTGTTCCTTTTCCCCTAGTGGACTATAATGATTAGAACATTGAATAAGAGCTTCTAACAGAATAAGGTGTTTTTATGTTTTGTTTTGTTTTTTTTTTACAAGTTTATTAATTCATTAGGTAAGAACCTCAATGGATATTTTAAAAGACAAACTTCTGCTTTTCTGTCTTTAGAGAACTAGGTGGACATTGTCCCTCCAAATTCATTGCCCACGCTGCTCCCCTTGAACCCCACCCTGTCTTCCCTGCTCCTTCTTCAGATTTCAGGTCGGGTTCTGTGGATGAGAGCCTGGAGAATGGGAAGGGGGTGAAGTTGGTGTCTTTGACCCCTGAATGCCTCTGGCAAGAGCTGCCATGGAAAGTGTGTACTTCTTCCAGAAGTCACAGCTCCTCTTAGGAAACCTCCCCAGGGAGCTGCCCTCTTCCCCCACTCCTTCATGCTCTATTTTACTCACCCCTTACCATTTCCCCTACCCTGCTCACACCTTCACAGTCTCTTAACACTCTTCAAATTATCCAGTTTGAGTGTACCATCTGTTTCCCACCAGGGCCCCTACCGATACACAGGAAAACTGGATTCGTGAGTTGAACTACTTATTTGTGCTGGAAATCAGAAATTTATTTTATTTTGGCCTCTGCAAATCAGTTTCTACTTAATATTCTTCCTTTCTTTTTGCCCCAGGAAACAGAGTTAAATGACAATTTCATTTCAATTAAAAAAACATTATAATATGAGGTCATGACCAGTTTGTAGTCTGCTTGTTGGGATGGGCTCAAACTCTACGAAACATACTTTTGAGTAAGTTACAGTGTTTAAAAAATGGAGTGATACACTCACATATTTTATTGGTTAGCAATCAATTTAGCCGAGAGAAGCAAAGACCCAACATAACAGTGACCGATCAAGACAGAAATGAACTTCTCAGCTTCATAAAATGTAGGATGCTGATAGTCCAAGATAAAAATGACAGCTTCATTCTTCAAAGCCCTTGGGGGCACAAACTGTCCACCATTTCTCCAGCCAGGAGGAAGAATAAGAGGCAAAGAAGAAAGGAGAGTCATGATGCATGTCAGTTGTTCTTAATAAAGATGCCCATGCCACTTCTGCTCTAGTGTCATCCAGTGCAAAGTCTCATGGCTGCAGCTGCCATTGAAGCTGAGGGACACAGTCTTCATTCGGGGCGGCCACTTATCCAGCTCCTACTACCCAACTGGGGTTGCTGAATGGTTTCTATAAAGAGCACGACAGAAATTAGTTTAGGTCTTGTGGACTACATCCAGTGTCTGGTTCTCCTCCTCCTTCTTTGTCTCCTTTTTAGCTTCCCATTTCCTCTGTTCCTTCTTTTTCCTTCTTCACCTCCTCCTCCTTCTTTCCCTTCTTCTTCCAACTCCTTAGAAATATAAAAACTCTTCTTAGCTCATGGGCCACCCCAAAACAAGTTTCAGTCCAGATTTCACTCAGAAAGTGAAGTTTGCCATCCTCTGCCATAGAAGAAGGGGAGACTGGGAATACCTAGCGGTCTCTGCATTTGTGGGCTGTTAGGATAAGCTCAGTGCTGAAACAGGTGACTCCCAGATTTCACCGGTTTAATGCAATGAGTTGATTTCTCTGTCACATCACAGTCCAACATGGACTGGTAAAGAATGTGTGTGAGGAGGGGCTTCTGTGCCCTGTGTGGTCATTCATGGAGCCCGACTCCTCCCACTGAGTTGTAGGCACCCTCTGTGTTCAGCTGGTACAAGAGGAGACCGAGAGGAGAGAGAAGGTATGCGTACCCTGAACTGTTGATACAGATCATATTCCCTGAACGGCTGATACATACCATATTCATTGGCAAGACCTGTCCCCTGCAGCCCTTCCCCACCTGTACGTGTAAAGGGCCTGGATTCAAGACCCATTTCAGAAAAGAGTTTGGTGCTCCAAAAGAGGGGGGTATGTTGTTTAATGATATGGCTCCTTAGTTTCCTCATCTATACAATGAGGAATGTATTACTACCCATTTTATACATACTTTATTTTATTTTATTTTATTTCATTTTATTTTATTTTTTTAACGTTTATTTATTTTTGAGACAGAGAGAGACAGAGCATGAACGGGGGAGGGTCAGAGAGAGGGAGACACAGAATCTGAAACAGGCTCCAGGCTCCGAGCTGTCAGCACAGAGCCCGACGCGGGGCTCGAACTCACGGACCATGAGATCATGACCTGAGCCGAAGTCGGCCACTTAACCGACTGAGCCACCCAGGCGCCCCAAACATACCTATATTTTAAAGATGTAAGTCAGTTCACATAAAGAATTTAGACCAGTATGTGGCCCACTGGCAGTGCCATTTTAAGAAGGGAGTCTACACAGTGATGAATCTCACAGCCTCTGAAGCCAGACTAGGTGGATTTGAGCCCAGGCTCCTCCATTTGTCCCAGATCCCTCCATAGATCCCTCCAGGTGGGTCCTTTAACATATCTTGTGTTGAGCTCTTCATTTTTCTTTTACAGTTGTTATAGGAATTAAATACATAAATATATAAAAGTACTTAGAATAGAGCCTGGAACATAGGGAGTAGTCATTAAGGGTTGACTACTAGTATTGCTCTGTATATTTTTATGAAATTAATTTTTAGACTATGTATTGACTCCCCAACAGAAAAGACAAGGAGTGGTCACCGTTCTCTCTCCTCCTCTTCTCCCCTCTTTTCATACCAATGTTCAGTGATGACATTTTTAGCTCTTCTTATAGTTACCTTTGACAGTTCACCCAATTCATTTGAGGTGCTCTTTCTGTTCCATCACCTTTTGCCTTTTTCTGTTGACTCCCTTCTTTATAACGTGAGAAGCAGCCCTTCTACCTTCTCCTCCACTGTCCTGTCTTCCACGATCCATTTCCCATCAGCATACACTGTTAGGATGGCTGAGATTGTACATGTGTACATGCCATCTGCATGCACGAGTCTTCCTTGCCTTGTTAATGGATTTATGATAAAAGGTGAAAAGTAATAAGCACTATTTATGTCATTATAACCCCACAAATAGTTTTATTTTAGGCCAAGAGGCACTGTGCAGGCACTATGCATCTACCTGCCTGTGCCAAATGCCCTGGTTCTCTAAGGAGATTGTTTCCAGTATCAAGGTCAAATCAACTCTTTTCTTACATACACTCCCCTTTTTTTCCCTTAAAACGAAACCACAGCTTAACCACAGTTGTTTAGTGGGACTGTGGGTCTTTTCTATATTTTTGGCCTTTTCAGAATTTCTGTGTGCTTTCCCCCCCCCCCCCCCACACACTCCAGTCATTCTGTTTATTTTATCTACTCTCTTTTCCTGGCAGAGATGATTCTTCCTCCCACTGGTTTTTCCTACAATTGCACCATTCATTCTATTCAGCCATACTGTCTCTGACCCCCTGATCCTTTACCTATCTAAAAATGTCTTCATGGAACTTTCACTCTGGAATAAAGTTTGGTTGGAGGTAAAATTCCAGGTACAAGTTATTTTTCCTCAAAGCTTTTAAAGTATTATCCTACTAACTTAGCAACGGTGTGGCCAATGAGGAGTCTGACGCACTTGTATTTGTCATTACTTGGCAGTTGACTCCCCACCCTCACCCCCACCCTCCACGGGAGCTCTTAGTGCTCTGAAATTTGACAGTCATGAGTCTGGGTTTCAGCATTTTTCATCTATTGAACTTTGGGCCTTTGTAGTCTGGAAATTCAACTCCCCCATCACTATGAGAAATTTTTTTCTGTTATTTTTTTGCCCTCACTTTCTTAGTTTGTTTTTCTAAGGCTCTTAGCTGAATATTGCATCTATTGAACCGGTCTCATTCATATTTTCCATCTTTTGTCTTTTTCCTTTATGTAACAGAGAATTTCCTTTTTCTTGACTTTATGTTTTAGGCTTTCTCTTCAAATTTTTATTTCAGCAATTCCATGTTTAGCTTTTAAGACTTTCTGCTTATTTTCTTATTTTAAAAAATTTTACATATAATCTTTATCCTCTTGTATGGAGCCAATAATTCACTTAACATCTTCTTTTTTAATGTTTAGTTATTTATTTTGAGAAAGAGACAGAGACAGAAACAGAGACAGAGAGAGAGAGAATCCCAAGCAAGCTCCACACTCCCCATGGAGCCCAACGTGGGGTTCCATCTCACAACCACAAGATCATGACCTGAACCGAAATCAAGAGTCAGATGCTTAACCAGCTGAGCCATGCGGGCGCCCCACTTAATATCTGTAACTTTATTATATAGCATATTCACTTTTTAATTTCTGTACCCTGAATTTACTCTATTTCCTCTGGGGTCAGTTTTTTTTAACTTGTATATTTAGTCTTTTTCCTACAAGATCGTTTTCTTATGGGGCTAATGATCTGTTTGTATTTTATTGGGTAGACAATGTACCTTTTCTTTGCTATTGCATATTTAACATTTAAAAAAATCTTTATTCTTTTTTTGAGATTCTGTGTACAGTTGGGAAAGGAAGGGTTTAATGATTATGAATCTTTGCTTTTTGGTGAGGAGATAAGAAATGGTTAAGTTGATGGTCCTACCAAATGCCAGGACAGGAAGGGTCTTTTTTCTGGAAGTAGAGTTACATGCATTAGAATGCTTGGATCTTCCCAGGCACTTTATTCAGATTCCTCAGAGAAGAGCTGTTATATTTTAGCCTGACTGGAAATTTCAGCTGCTTACACTCTGTGGGCACAGTTGGAGGAGTTTGGGTGGTGATGGGAGCCACTGATGTAGCTGATCTGAATTAAAGATGTGATCTTACCCTTATTTCTTACTCCTGTTCACACCTCACCTGTCACTCTAAGACTGTGGAGTTTGTCAGAGATACTTGGCCAGACCTCTTCTGCAGCCCCCTGATCACAGATCCTAGGACATAGTCTTCTCCATGCATTTTGTGCATCAATCCCCTCCCCTCAACTTTTCATCTCCCAGAAATGTGTTGAAGTCGTCGCTGATTGGCAGACCCCTCTCCGGTTACCTTTTATGTTCTTTGCATTCCTCTTATCAGCTTTAACTTTCATTTAATTGGGGTGTCAGGAAAGGTAAGAGGCAAATCCCGCTGACTAGTTTGTTTTCTAGAGTTAGAAGTCTAAAGTATCTTTTTCATTGAAAAACAAGTGATGTTTTTTTTCTCGTTCAAGAATTAAAGATTACAAAGGGGTGCCTGAGTGGCTCAGTTGGTTATAGGTCCAACTTTGGCTCAGGTCATGATCTCACAATTCGTGAGTTCGAGCCCTGTGTCGGGCTCTGTGTTGACAGCTCAGAAGACCCTGGAAGCTGTTTCGGATTCTGTGTCTCCCTCTCTCTCTCTGCCCACATTCTGTCTGTCTGTCTCTCTCAAAAATAAATAAACACTAAAAAAACTTTTAAAAAGAATTAAAGATTATGTTATAATTCTCTATATATTGAGACAACATAGTATATTACCCAAGTACATGAGCTTTAGAGTCTGAGTAACTTAAGTTCAGATTTTGTAACTTCCACATTTGTGCATCTTGGACTTCTTGTTTGTAAATGGGAATAATAAAAAAATATATATATACATACATACCTTAGAATCAAAGGGTAGAATAAATATAAAGCAATAAACACGGTTTCTGACCCATGGAAAGCTTTGCATAAAATTAGCTATATTATCATTTGTTAAATCCTTTTAACTTTTTTTTTTTTTTTTTTTTTTAATTTTTTTTTTTTTCAACGTTTTTTATTTATTTTTGGGACAGAGAGAGACAGAGCATGAACGGGGGAGGGGCAGAGAGAGAGGGAGACACAGAATCGGAAACAGGCTCCAGGCTCCGAGCCATCAGCCCAGAGCCTGACGCGGGGCTCGAACTCACGGACCGCGAGATCATCGCGGGGCTCGAACTCACGGACCACGAGATCGTGACCTGGCTGAAGTCGGACGCTTAACCGACTGCGCCACCCAGGCGCCCCAAATCCTTTTAACTTTTAAAGTTAAATATATATGTAAACTACATGTTCTGGTATGTTATTGATTAAAATCATCTTTCATTAGAAGTGGCAGTTATTATATGGGATTTTAATCAGGTTTAATATATTGCACCAAGGAGATAAGACAGTCTCCAAAGGTCTTGTTTAAAATGAAATTATTTTAACATTTCTCTACGTCTTCAAAAAAGTTAAGACTCTAGTACTTTGTTACACAAACTCCGTATTAGCTTTGGGGAAAAGAATAAGGTTTCTTTTATGATATCTGGCTATTAAATGGCTTAAATGTTTAGAATGCTTTGGGGGCAATTAAAATTACACATAAAAGGAGTCTTAATAACTTTTTGATAATAACAAAAGTTCTGACTAAATTTAAATTGATTTTGTGCCTTAGTATTAATAGCTGTACAGCTATTATACAGCTATTAATGATGATACAGCTATTATAATTACAGCTATTGTAATAAATGAGGGAATTATTTTACTGGTTAAGCATTACATTATCATCTGCATAAAATGGTAATTTTTTTTGCTCCTTGAAAATACTTTATTAGCATATCCATACTGTGTGTTTATGTTAGCTAAGAAGAGAATACTTTCTCAATAGAATGTATTTCCTTTAATGTAGCAGGAAGTATTAACACTTTGAAGTGAAAAGATAATTGGCTACTTAAAATACATTTAAAAGTATTTGAAGCATGTGGAGTCTGGATTTTAAAAGAAACATTTTGCAAATCTGTAATTAAATAAGGTAATCTCATTCTTCTACTTGTTAGCTTGTGAAGCAGTATTCATCTATCAGAAATTGTTGATTCATAGCCGTGGTTTTAATCCCTTTGGTGATACCTTTAATTCACTTACAAATGACTCTCTGTGTGAAAGGTCACAGCCGATGTGTCCTATACAGTCCTTTACGGCCAGCGATGGTTCCACTGTGTGTGAGGGATTTGGGTTTTGGCCATGGAGACATTGCTCCTAGGACTAATGGAACTTTTATAAAGCCAGCACGGTCCCTACCGTTTGTTCTTCGGGGAGATTTTATAACCAAGCTTTAATGATAGAAATGTCTATGGTTGGTACATTCAAGGACATCTTTCCCAGCTCTGTGAGTAAAAGATATGATCACCTCATATAAAGTAGGAAGGGGAGACGAGGAGCATGAACCTGAACAGTGCATCTGGGAGCAGTTCGAGGCACGGTGCTTTGTAAAATATGGTAGTAAAACCCGACTCTCCTGAAGCTTTATTGTCTGGCGGGTTAGTAATGGCCTGCTTTATTTCTGCACGCAGGGCATTCACTTCCACTCGGTGCCCCTACCTCTGCCCTGGCTAAAGAGCTTTCCTTCACTGAAAACTGATTTCGAACCCTCCCATCCCTTGTTTATCATGAGTATGTTTCCGTATCCCACTGACAAATAAAACACCTGCTTGCTTAGTCAGTGCAAGAGCTCTGGAGCTGTTGACATTTTGAGTCATTCTATTTTGATGAATACAGGTAACGTGTTTCCAGATTGCTGCCTCATCCATATGTCTCTCCCCCCCCCACAAAAATGAAAGTATACCTTGTTCTTTAGTTTTACCAGTCACTTTTTTATGACACTTACAAAGGTCAGCATCAGAAATATTATCGCCATGTGTTATATAGTTGTACAGGAGTGGCAGGGATAAACGTCTCATCTCTGGGATCTTGTAAAATGTTCTCAGGAGAAAGTAGCAAAATGAGGTGGATAAAGCAAGCTGAGTCCTGGGTTCTAGCTCTTTACTATTCAAAACGTGGTCCCTGGAACGGCAGCCTCAGTATCTCAGCGTCCATTCGAAATGCAGCATCTCAGGTGCTTCCAAATCCGCCTCGTAGCAGCGCCTCGTAGGAGGTTCGTGTGTATGCTGAAGTTTTAGATGCACTGTCCCAGCTGACGGACTCACGGAGGTGGTCCTGGAAACCTTCGATAAGAGATTTTACAACATACTATCATAATACTCATGCCCTCATCCTCTCTGGAACGTTATCAGCACTCCACAAATGTTTGCTGAATGAACAAACAAAAGACCTAAGTTGCTCTTTAGCAACAGTTGTTGGTCTCCTAGACTGTGTTGGGCATTAGAGTTCTATGAAATCCCATAGAAGATCCTAGAGTTAGTCAGTATGTGTGTGTGTGTGTGTGTGTGTGTGTGTGTGTGTATCTTTCAGCTTCAATTTTTGTTCTGGATTCCTTCCTTGAATAAAGTTTCTTTTCTCTTTCTTGTTTGCCTCTGAGTATAGCACATTTTCAAAGAGGGTGGTCTTTGGAGAGCCTTTTCTTTAAATAACAGGAGGGTGGATATTCTTTTGCAGCTTATAGGGCATCCTGCCTCATGTTGGTGCCCTCCATTATGCCATCCATGATGGAGCTGGGAGTCCACGGGTCCCCGAGGCCGACCAAGGGAGCCACACAGAACCTTAGGTCTCATGTGTGGCACTGTAACGATGGGTGGGTAGAGCCAGGAGAATCTCATGAATCCATCTAGGGAGCGTGCATCCAGTGTATGTTCTCAGTCGTAGCAAATTTCTGACCACAGACTTTTGGGGAATAACCAAAAAATCTGAACAACAGTCTAAATATTATGAAAATTCTAATGTTGGTCCTATAAACTGATGGGAGATTGTATCAGTCTAGACTGCTTTTTGTTCTCGGAAGTTACCTTAGGTAGAAAAAGCACCTTTCCTTTGCTGGGAAGAATTCTGGAGAATAGTACCAGAGTCTTGTTTGGAATCTGCCACTGCAAAGGCACTGGCACTCTTAACAAGTGATGTCACTATTTTCTGGGGCCCCTGGGGAATTCAAGTTAGGGAAGAGTATAAATTATAAGTATGCTGACAGCCTCTCTTATGGAACTTGACGCAAAGTTAAGACGTTTATTGTTTTCACAATCATAATGCAACCACTGTTTTAATCTACCGTGTTCATCTAGTTGTTAATATAATAAGCCATTGGATTCATAATGAAAGGACAAAATCTCAGTTTGCCCTACATCTCAATTAAGATGTGTCAGTCCAGATATTGTCGCTCTTCACAAATTGGTTAGTAAGCATGTGGCAGATGCTGTATTAGTTTTCTATTGCCTCCATAACAAATCACCACGAATGTAGTGGCTTAAAGCAACACAAGTTTGTTGCTTATAGTTTTGGAGACCAGAAGTCTGACAAGGACCCACTGGGTTAAAATCAAAGGGCTAGCAAGGCCATGTTTCTTCCTGTAGGCTCTGGATAGGCTCTGCTTCCTTGCCTTTTCAACTTCTACAGGCTGTCCACTTTCCTTGGTTCACGACCCCTTTCTTCACCTTCAAGGCCAGCAAGGGTAGATAGAGTCTTTTCACATCACGTCACTCTGGCCTCCTCCTATGGCCCCCTCTTCCACTTTTAGGGGACCCCGTGATTACACTGTGCCCACTTGGACAGTCTGGGATATTCTCCCATCTCAAAGTCAGTTGATGAGGAAGCTTAACCCCATCTGCAGCCCACCCTCCCCTTGATTCCCCTGTGCCGTGTAAGCCAACATACTCCCAAGGTTCCAGGGATTGGGACGTGGACGACTGAAAGAGGCGAATATTCTGCCTACCACAGAGATTTGGGAAGAAATGATCTCAAAGTCTTAGCGAATTTTTAGATATTTTTAGGTTACTTTCTTCAGTTTCTTAAGAAGTCAAGACCTATAATTTGCGTCTTTTTCAACTCCTCGTCAACCATTTCGTCCTGGTGATTTGCCAGGCAAAAGGGCTTTGACTCCTCTCTTTCTGTGTGATTGATTTCCGGATCCCCAAAGTAAACAACAACAAATAAACACACTTTTATCAGAAACGGATTGTAATGCATCTGTGTGTCAATCTGGGATGTGTGTCTAAGCTACACCTTTGCCATGTGCGCTGCAGGGGGGAGTTAGGTTGGGGGCGCTTGGGAGAGAATAGACTTCCATTGTACTCAGCACGATCTAGGGCAACTGCCAGTGTAATGCACTCTTACATTTTTATACTTTTGGTCCGGGGATTCCAGGAAATCTTACATTTTCAGTTATGCTTATCTTAAATTCAAGAAAGGGATACGAAGTACTGTAGCCTTGAGGTGTTGCTCGGAAGCTCCCTGCTAATTGTTCTCGAGGTTCCTTCTAGGACACTGTATTCTTTGACTCTTCTCACCGTACCGATGAATTCAGCGGCAATGGGAGACATGTTTTTAAGTTGTGCTTTGGAAGCAAGTGGAGAACAAACAGCACCCTTCTTCCTGGGACAGAGAGCACCAGAGTATGTCATAAGAAATGTGGACTTTTGCAGGCGTTGAGAGAGGTGGTCAGGAAGAGGACAGATGACAAGGCGAAGGAAATCAAAGTGCTGTAGCAGCAGATGCTCTTTGGGAATCAACAGGGACGGCCCATTTCTGCTGGTTTTGGGTACACATGAAATTCCGTCCAGGTGACCTCAGAGGTCACAGACATGTAATGAAGAAGGTGGGAGTAGACTTTCTGAAACACAAAAATGTGGCTCTTGTTGATGTGGTCGTAGAGCCGCTTGTCTCTGCTTTTGCAGTATGGGAACCAAGTGGGTGAGGACCAGAGAAAGAAAAAGTGAGGATTTCTCTATTTATTCATGGGAATCAGAAACAAATCCAGGCTTTAGAACACCTCAAAAGCACACCAGTGAAATGTGCCAGGATTTGAAGACTCATTGTTGTGGACTTGATGATATTTCTGTGCTTTAGCTTTATGGAGAGTTTGAAAGAATTTCGATGTTGGAAAATGTCCTCTCTCCTTCTTAGAGTCGATGCTCAAAGTCTAGCTGGATAGGTCCACCCTAGCTGTGTGCCAAAAGATGAAATCATTTTTAAAATAGTTTTTTTTGTTTGTTTGTTTCAAAGCAGATTTACAATGTTAAATTGCCTCTACTTTGAGTTAGTAGCCACAAGAAATAAGACTTCCGAGAAGCCCTCTTATCTTACGTGTAAACTAACCTCACTCCACGCAACTTAACACTTTACAGCAAAATTAATACAGGGTTAAAGGCAAAGCAGTGTAACTTACAGAGAACAGCAGTGGTAAAACATTATTTGGCAAATTATTTAAAATGTTCCTAATGCCAATATCAAAGGGTGAGAAAACTTAATAGGCGTAGGAAGAGAAGAGCAATTAAAGGTGTCAAAAGATCCACAAAAATCAGTAACATCCAAGCAGCTAAAATAGAATTTAAAAAGAGGTGGAGGAGGAAGGGAAAAATGACAGCAGTAGCCTCCATGTGGCCATGAGCAAGGGCCCCGGGCTGGCCCCAAGCTGTGCAAAGTGGGGATCCAGGGTGCTGGGGGAGTGAGCTGAGCTGCCCTTGGCCTCAGGCCACAGACCCTAGGCCCAGCGGCCTCCGTTGCGCTGTGTTCAAGTTCAGTGCCTCAAGGGGAAAAGCCAGGAGGTAAATCTGTCAAACTGAGATCTCCTGAGTGATGTCCAGACCTTTGTTGGAGGCAGGACTCTAAAGTAGTGCCCAAGGGCTGTCCCTCCTGCTGTCCATGCCTGGCATGATTTCTGGGGCTATGACTGGGATGGCATCGCCTCCTGTGATTAAGCTTTGTTGTGCAGCACAGTGGTCGAGAGGTCACAGGGAGAGGAAGCAGGGCACGTGACAGATATTTTCCATTGTTGACTCTGAAGGTGGAAGGAGCCACATGGTAGGGACTGAGCATGGCCTCTAGGAGTTTTGGGGCATCCCCAGCTGACAGCCAGCAGGAGAACAGGGGTCTCGGGTTCAGCAGCAGGGGACCGAATCTTGCCATAGTCTGGCTGAGCATGGAAGAGACCCGCCCCCACCCCGGCCCCCACCAAGGCCCAGATGTGCCCAGATCCTGCCAGCACCTTGGTTTCAGTCTTGTGAGACCCCGAATGGAGAACCCAGTCACTCTGCATGGACTTCTGATCTAAAGAACCGTGAGCGAGTGCAAATGCATTGTTTTAGGTTGCTGAGTTTGTAGTAATTTGTGATGCAGCTGAGAAAAACTAATACACTCTCCACATTAATTTTATAAAGTAATGTTTCATTAATGGAAGCCATGAAACTCCTTTTCTGTCCCGAGTGTTTCTCTGTTATGACCAACTCATAAAGTGTTTGAAATACAAATTTTATATATATTTTTATTGTGCATTAGGAACCACCAGAAGATACGCCATTAAAAAAGAAATTCCCTGAAACTGATATAGCCATATTCCCTACATTTTAAAAAGTTCACCTGAGAATCACATTTTCTTTCAGAAGATGCTGTCCAATCCATGCTGACATTCTTTTTTTTTTTTTATAAAGTTTATTTACCTTGAGAGAAGGGGAGAGGGAGAGAGAGAGTACATGCACGCGAGCAGGGGAGAGGCAGAGGAAGGGAGAGAGAGAATCCTAAGTAGGCTGCACGCTGCCAGCACGGACCCCGATGCGGAGCTGAAACTCACGAACCGTGAGATCATGACCTGAGCTGAATTCAAGAGTGGGACGCTTAACCGACTGAGCCACCCAGGTGCCCCCATCCTGACATTCTTGCAATATGGATGTAGTCACCACATGTACAGGGCATGGAGTATAGTTGTACATCAGTTTGACCTTGAAATTTGGGTGACGGAGGGAAAACCCATTAGGTGGCAGCTAGTTACACTTAATCACATGACTGATGTTCACAGATTCCTGCAGGGTAACGCAGGGTTTTGTGCACCCCGTGTACCTAAGGCCCAGGTGCCCTGGGATGCAGTTTAGTGATGGCTTCACTGTAAATGGAGAAGGTTTTGGCATCCTTTTTAAATGCTATCAGCAATAAAGCTCATGGCTTACCCTGATCAAATGAGTTCCAAGTCAGCCGTACCCCACACACTGCTCATTGGCACTTTCGTGCTGCGTATGTGCAGAGACTGGGTAACGGAGTGACTATCTGGTGAATGGGGTTATAGAGATAAATAGCCCTTCTGCATCTTTTGACTCACTGGTGGGATCGTTTTCTTCTAAACCCATGTTCAAAGCGGATTTGGCTCCTTTCGTCTTTCCGCTCTTCCAGGGTGGAAAGACAGAAAGAGTACTTACAGTTTCCACTAGTAGACAGGCATAATAATAATCAAAGAACATGAAACTGAAGCCAAAGCCTTTGCCAGACTAAAAGAAACAAATTGCACCGAAAAATCATCCCAGACTTACTGGCTGCGGCCGCGGCAGCTCTTGTTATTGTATTTCTCAGCCCCATCTTTCTGTTTTTCTTATGGCAAATGTCACATTGTTGACTTTCCATCATGTAATGTCAGAAAGAATGATCATTAAGCAACCTTTTGAAAAACAAACATCTCTACTTGGTTCTGAAAGAGTTGGAATAAATAAATTTCTGAAAATGACTTCCCCGTATTTCAGTGGAGTGAGCATGTTAAAGTATATGTTATTCTGAAAGCAATGCTCGACTTGTTACAGACATTGCCTTTGTGTCAAAATCCTATAAAATGAAGGTATTTTAAAGGCAGGAAAAATATTTTATGCGTGGCTGAGGATTGTGACAGAGACTACAGAGGGGGCATAGCAGACGACACTCTGATGCGCAGGGCTCAGAACCCCACCTGAGTACATGGTCCTGGGATGGCGGAAGGCATCCCACCGCGTATGTGTTTTCTGTCATGAGAATTTCTTTCTGATTTCTAAAATCATTGAAATATAATTAACATACAATATTATGTTTGCTTCAGGTGTATAACATGATGTTTTGACAATTCTATACATTATGTAATGCTCACCATGATAAGCGTGGTCACCATCTGGCACCGTATAAGGTTATTGCAATAGTGGGGCGCCTGGGTGGCTCAGCGGGTTAAGCGGCCGACCTCGGCTCAGGTCATGATCTCACAGTTCATGAATTTGAGCCCTGCGTCGGGCTGTGTGCTGACAGCTCAGAGCCTGGAGCCTGTCTTCGGATTCTGTGTCTCCCTCTCTCTCTGTCCCTCCCCTGCTTGTGCTCTGTCTCTCTCTTTCTGTCTCAAAAAAATAAAACATTAAGGTTATTACAGTATTATTGATTGTATTCCCTGTGCTGTAGTTTTCATCCTACTGACTTATTTATTTTGCAACTGAAAGTTTACCTTTTAGTCCCCTTTATCTATCTCACCCAGCTCCCCCCGTCTTGACACCTCCTCTCTGGCAATTACCAATTTGTTCTCTGTATTTAGGAGTCTGGTATCTTTGTTTGTTCATTTCTTTTGTTTTTTTTAGATTCCACATGTAAATGAAATAGCATGGTATTTGTCTTTCTCTGCCTGGCTTATTGCACTTCGCATGATATCCTCCGGGTCCATCCATGTTGTTCCCAAATGGCAAGATTTTATTCTTATTTAAGGCTGAGTAATATTCCAGTATACACTGGAATGTGTGTGTACATACGTGTATGTGTGTGTGTGTGTGTGTGTCTGTGTGTGCACGTCTACTGGTATCTGCTTTATCCATTTATCTGTCAATGAACATGTAAGTTGTTTCCATATCTTGGTTATTGTAAATAATACTGCAATAAATCAATAAACATGGGATCCCATATATCTTTGCAAACTAGTAGTTTTGTTTTCTTTGGGTAAATACTCAGTAGTGATTTCCATAGTGGTTGTACCAGTTTATATCCCCGCCAACAGTGCACAAGGGTTTCCTTTTTTCTCATCCTCACCAACACTTACTGTTTCTTGTCTCTTTGATTCTGGCAGTTCTGGCTGGTGTGAGGTGATATCTCATTGCGGTTGTGACTTGCATTTCTCTAATAGCTGGGACGTTGAGCATCTTTTCATTTGCCTGTTGGCCATCTGTATGTCTTCTTCAGAAAAAATGTATATTCAGATCCTTTGCCCATTTTTTAATCAGCCTTTTTTTTTTGGTGTTGAGTTGTGTAAGTTCTTCATATATTTTGGATATTAATCCCTTATTGCATATATCATTTGCAAGTATCTTCTCTCATTCAGTAGGTTGCCTTTTTGTTCTGTCATGAGCAGTTTACGTGGATCATTGACAAGCTAAAAAGGAAGATTTCAATAGGTCTTACTTGCTCCTCTTACCCCATCCCACTCCACTTTCACCCAGACAACACAGGAAACATATTGGAGGGCTTTTCCTAATTTTTTTTCTTCTCCAGTAACACTCATTGCTGTGATCCAGCTAACTACATTTATCTTGCCTTTCTTCTTGACTGTGGAAGGCAGAAAGTTCAGATTTGGCTCCTGAGATGGCTCTGTGCATTTTGTTGGATTTTCACCTAAATAATCCAAGAAGTAAGGCTAATATTGATGAGGAATTCCATTCATTTCACTTTTGTTTATTAGTGACTCTTGATGTAGGAGTTAGTTAGGTGAGGGCATGAAAGAATGTTCTACAGGAAGGATGGACAGTTGGGACTGGAGAGGAGGAGAATGCAGTGGGAAATGAGGCAGGAGAGATAGGAGTGGCCAGATGGGCAAGACCTTGGGGCACTTAAAGATTATTGTCCTTATTCACACAGCAATAGGAGTGTCCTGAAGGACTTGAGTCTGGGGGTAAGAGGATCTGAAAGGAAAGAGCAGGAACCTAAGACAATCAGACAGGAGGATTTTCACAAGTCATAGCAGGAGGTGGTATTCTCTTGGACTTGGGAGAGATGCCAGGTTGTAGTCCTAGTTAGGTATTTTTGTCAACAAGATGGATGACAAATTGATTAAGGTAGATGGCATGAAGGGAGATGTCATAGAAGATTGCTGGGTTTTGGAATGGTTCTGTGATTCCCTGGAACTCAGAATCTTGGAAAATCACTTTAAAATTTTTTTTCCTTTTTTTTGGATAAAGGGCTCACATTCCATTTTGGAGGTAGTAAATGTAGGGTTCATATTAGACAACCAGGTGATGTCCAGGAGGCACAAGAGAGCTGATGGTCATATCACCCAGTGGTATAAACATTTTTTTTAAATAAGGTAGAACTTTAGAAATAAAATTCTCTAGCATTTAGGCCAAAAAATCAGAAATTTGAGATCTCCAATTCAATTATCAAGGCTCTCTTTCCAAATACTGTAATCTTGTGCTTTATCCAACAAACTGTGGCAGCGTTTTAATTTCTGTGACCTCTGGAGAGAAAGAATTGGGGGTGGGGGGGGGGTGGGTAAATTGGCTCTGAAATAGCTCTGTGGGTTAGGGAGAGGAAATGGGAACTTTGGTAGATGAAGAGTTCCTTTGAGTTATGAGACATTGCTGAGGGAAATGAGTAATGTGGAGCAGGTGAGCTGGTCTGATCCAAACCTTGGAACTGTAACAGCATACAGAGCCAGGGGTAGCTTTGAGAATACATATATTTCTCACAGCTCCCTTTGGAAAAGTCCCATAGTCCTCATAGACCTCAATGCCTGGGGACATATTTTAACAGAGTCTTAAAACTGGGCATGCTGATTTCCTAGAAAAATGTCTTATAAACCATGCGGGACTCGATCTCATGACTGTGAGAACATGACCTGAGCCTAAATCAAGAGTGGGACATTAAATCGACTGTGCCACCCAGGCGCCCCAAAAATGTCGTTTTAAGAACTTGTAAATCAGGGGAAATAAGGTGATTTCACATTTGAAATCATACCATCAATTGAAACAAAGGAAAACTAGAAAATAGATTTTGCTATTTTCAAACATGCTCTTTTTTAGTGAAAATTTATTTATTTATCTATGTATTTCATTAAATCAGAGAATGAAGGAAGCAGGTAGAGGTAAGCCAATATTGTTAACGAAAGTATGGAAGAAGGTTTCAAATGATACTAAGTTAGGTATTCTGTGACATCAAATATCTTGCGGAGACCATAAAATCAAATTTTAAAGGTAGAACAGGTGTTTGTCTTCAGGGACGTCGAAATACATTTTATCGCCCTACGTGAGAGAGCAAACAGCCTCTCTGGTGAGATCTGAGAGTTGCTGTGTAGATAGATAACAAGGGTTTCTCTTGGTGTTGGGTGGCCCACTCTCCAAAAACCAGTTCCTTTCTCAGACATGGAGGCCATTGGCTTTCTCTGAGGCCTTGCAGAGACTTATTTGCTCTGATAAAAAGGATAACCGATGCAGTTATTAAGAACAAGTCAACCTAGAAGCAAGATCTTTCGTTCAGTGTGGTGACACTTCAGTAGCAAGAGAATCCTACTTTCTAGGGACTGAAGGGTTTATATATTGTGCACAATAGTTATTAGTGCAAGGGAACCCAGTTGCAGAGTTTATGAGAATGTAAAGAATTAGAAAAGTAGGTTCTTTTTTTTCTTTTCTGGAAGTTGTCTTTCTTGTCTTCGGCTTTCCTTTTTTCCTCGCCCTCCAATTTTCTTTTTCTGGCAGGTCTCAACATTATCATTTTCTGTCATTTGCTCTTTTCAAGAATCCTATTGTTCTCAGTATTCTTTTCTTTCAAATCATCTTCTCCTGTGTCCTTTCAACCGAAACTACAACCTGTTCATTCAGCCCAGTGGCTTCCTAGGTAAGAAATGTCTGACTAATTGGCTAAATATAGGCGCTCCTGCTGAGCTGGTAGCTTTCTTTAAAGGATTCTCAGTGGTGTTCTCTCAGCCACTTGTCTTTTCCATTTAACCTTTCTTTTTAATAGAAAATGCTATCGAAGTCTTATTCTGGTAGAATGATTCGTTACACACGAGACTGCAGAAAACTTTCCCTTGAGAAACACTTAGGACACCCTGGTTGGAAGAATGTCCTCTTTAAGACTGCAAATACGTACCTCACGCTTTACGGGCACGTCACTACTCAAAACATAGCTGAGTCCGTCGTCTGCCCAGGCAGGTGCAAATTAGTTCAGTGGATGAGAACTTGGGTTCTAGAGTCAGACGGACCTGAGTCTGATCCCTTGTCTGTCATTCACACGCTTTATGTGTCGGGGTGACTTATCCAACCTCTCTGAGAACCAGTTTTCTCATCCCCAAAATGGAGAGGAGAATAGTAAGGTCCTCTAGGGTCGCTGAATGATGAGGACTGTGTTCCTAGCACATCGGCAGGGTCCACTGAGCTCTGGCTAAAAAAATAAGTTGCGTTGTGTGAGCCTCGGTGGAAGTGGTATCTTTATTGTGCTTTCTAGAGACAACAAGAATGAATGAGTTCTAGGTCCGAGTGCTTATGGTTTTACCACTGGAAAATTCTCTCCTCTTAAATTGAATGTGGATGAAAACACTGAGTAAAGTGTAAGGATTTCAAGATGTTTCTCAGAGAAAATTGTGTAATCACAGCTCTTAGAAATGAAAAAAATGGAAAAGATACATCAAGACGGTACAAATTTGGACTGTGCTCAAAATTAAGTCATGCAATCAATTAAATATTTTTGCCCTATGAGAAATATTTCTCCAAAATATTAAATCTACTTTGATTACTGTTTAGAGCACTTAGGATACTATTTAATGTATATTGAACACATAACATATAACAATGAGTGGCTGTACTTTAGAGTGGGAAAAACACATTTTGTTATGCTGGTCACGTGTATTTGTGATAGTTACATACACGCACACATGTCTTTTAGTTGTAGTATCATTTATCAGAAACTTTTTTGTGGTTTTTCAATGTGAGAGTAGGAACCCTCTCCCCACTCCCCAAAATGTTTACCCAGCACCAGCTGCAAACAGATTTGACTAGGGTAGCTGATATAGATTATTGGGACGATTAGATTAGGCCAACTACTCACTAACTATATAAAACCGTGACCCTAAAATTATGTCTCAGTGGCTTTACACTTGAAGACACGCACTTGTCTCCCAGGAAGGAACTGTTAAACCATTTGGTCAGAGTTGTCGGTAAATTCAACGATGCGTCACTCACTCGTCACTCCTTACATTTACTATGAGGCTGTGATTTTGCAGCCGTTTTGCCAAATTTTATGTATGTAGGCTTAATGTCCTACCTAAAAGCGTGTCAGGCTTATCCCTCTTCATTTCCCATTGCAAAGACAGGTTGGAGGTGTTAGTGTTTGGTCACTTGTGTATGCGGAGGTGTGTGCATATATGTGTGCAGATGTATACCATGGTCAGGAAATGACTCCTTAATAAATCCACGTTGTAGTCACATGTACGCCTTAAAGTGACTTAGGAGATATGTGTCTGTGTGTTCTATAACATAAATGTGTTATATCACATAAATATTATATTTATAGACGTATATAACATATATAGCATAAATGTGTGTTATATAACACAAATAAACACAATAAAGATGTAAATATAAATAAGTGTATAAATTTATATACACATATACAGGGCATAAATACAGGTATTTATTTGTACATGTTTCAGAGCTTCAAGTGGACGCAAGCCGATACCACATACGGTGTGCTGGTACAAATCTGCCTCCTCCGGCCAAGGTTGCGGGCCCCTCAGATGGCTTGGCAAACAAGAGGTTAATGGAGGCGGAGGAACAGACAAAGTAAATAAAGTCAGTTAATTGCAGGAAGCGGCCGAGCAGCTGCAGCCAGGGAAACCGTTCTCAAGTAGCAGCCAATGGAACCGGGGAGGAGTTAAGCAGGAAGTGCTCCCCTCCCGCCCCACCCCCAGTTCTCGTTCTTTCTGCCCTCTCCCTGAGCGGCTGTGCCTTTCTCTCTCCGTCTGCCTCTTCGGCTCTTCCCTTTCTCTCCCGGCCTCTTATTCACTCCCCCTTGGTCCCTGCCTCTTTGCCTTTTTTCTCTACGCGCGTGCTGAGACGTGCCGCACGCGGTGGTTCGCACAAGCAGCGCAGGGACCCTTAAGCATTCTGCCCTCTCTGGTTCTCCGCGCATTGCCTCGACCCAGCATTCGCGCAAGGTGCGGTCAGGCTGCACACTTGCCTGCCCAAGCGTTACCTGTCAGGTGAGCACGGGGCCTGCCCCGAGTGTGACATCACATTCACAGAAGCTGTGTGAATGACACCAACACAAACCCCAACACTGCTATCAAGGCAACTTGATTTATGATAGAGAATGATACAGACGCCGTATATCATACCAGAAAGTGACGGGGCCGGCCACTTATTTATCCTTTATTCCATGTAATGAATTCTGTATTAGCCACTCTTTGAGAAAGAGTATTTGATATCAGAGTTCTGATTACGCTTTTAATTTTTATAGAAGAGGTGTGTTGGCCTACAGCCTAGAAGACTCCCATTATTATTATTTTTTTTTGTCTCTTAAAGCCTCGGCTGGCAGGGGATTTCCCAAGTATTAATTAATTAACTCCAGGCTCTTCTGGCAAAATGCCTTGAAAGGGATGGCCTGTCCTGAGTGACCCTCGTGTGTACTCTATGCCAGTGATCATTAAACTCACAAAATCATCTCACCTGGTTCCTCAGGACATTAAATGAAGATAACAGGAATAATAAACTTGCCTATTAACATAAAGGAAATATTAATCTACTGGACACATAAAGAAAACGATGCAAAATTCCTTCTGGATCCTAGGGCAAATGCCTATTTTAAGATCATTTTTAATGTTTGCCGTCCATGATTCGGTAAGAGTCTTGAGAGGAACAGAGCTCTATGACACTCGGTCATTTACAAAACATGTAAACGCACAAGACAAAGCGCCTTTGTAGCAGACGGTTGCACTTCGCGGTGCTACACAAACATTCGCTAGTGAAACAACCCACCGTTAGCCAGGAAAGCAGGCTGTTGGCCCTTTCAGATACGGAGAAGCAGAGGTAGGGACGTTTTACAACCTCTTTAAGCCTCTGGAGAAGCGTTCGTAGAAATGGGGTTGCATTCAACCCTCCTTGGTTCCCTTAGGTTTCAGGATTTCACTAACAAGGAACATTCCTCGAGAAGACCTTCTCCTGTTGTGAATGCGTGTATTTAGATGTGCCACAGGCCGCATAGTGTCCCCAGCAGGCCTACCACCACAAAGAGCGAGAACTCTATTAATACCTTTAACTCCGAAAGACCATTCCCAGCGAACACAAATACACATACACACTTACACGCAGAAACACACACACACACAAACACCAATATATACGCCCATAACATCCCCCTACGAAGATTTGCCTATGTTTTGGTCCCTGGGATATATTCTGTGAGAGGAAGAGAGCTGTATTGATACCAAAGGGGAAAAAATGAACGGCAATGAATGAATAATTAGGGCACAAGAGGCGATGCTGAAGAAGCAATGAAATGTGGGAAGGGAAAGTTCTGTTTCATGAAACAGGCACATGACAAGTTTCAATGTGAATGGCTGGAGTGCTTGGGAGGAAGCCAGAGCCACCAGATAGATATGACACATCCTTCACCCAGCAGACTGAAACTTCTCCTGTTTATCAGCAGTCGGTCTGGCACACTTACATCCACACTCAGTCCACTTGCTGAAAAATGCTGGCATTTTATATTGGAAAAACTGAAATGTAAGTTATTTCCAAAGACTTGCATTTTTATGGTGATTCTGTTAATTGTTGTCATTCTTGAGGTGGAAGGAAATCACATATGTGCCCAGGATAATGTATACAGTGGGCAGGAGGTCTGTGTGCTGGTGAGCATGTGCTATGAGGCACTACTTAACCGGCGTTGGGTGACAGCTTGGGTGGCAAATTAAAAATCGTCAGGGTTTGGGGATGCCTGGGTGGCTCGGTCGGTTGAGCGTCGACTTCAGCTCAGGTCATGATCTCACGGTTCGTGGGTTTGATCCCCTCATCGGGCTCTGTGCTGACAGCTCGGAGCCTGGAGCCTGCTTCGGATTCTGTGTCTCCCTCTCTCTCTGCCCCTCCCCTACTTACACACTGTCTCTCTCTCTCTGTCTCTCTCAAAAATTAATAAATATGAAAAAAATTTTAAATCCTCAGGTTGTGGTAAATTCTGGAGAGGTGAATACCACGTGCTAAATTGCAGAGGTGAACCATGGTACTCTATCTCTCAATAGAGGTCAGTAAATGTCAGGTGTGGTTAGTATCACCATTATGAGACATAGAGCGGGAAGTTATCTCGGGGAGCAAACCTGTATCGAGCACCTATCTTTTCTAAACCTCATAACCAGGTGATGAGGACGCCTTGCCCTATTAATGCTGTTTTACAAATACCAGGTTATGAAGTTTTGCCAAGAACATCCAATTAATAAGTCCTCATTCTGTCCCGTGACTCTAGGTTGCTCATTACTGAACAGCTTAGAAGATAGGAAAATTATTCAGGCTTAATTAGTGCAAGGTTGTATGTCTGTGCTTCCCATGTGTGACTCAAATTTAATCATAGACCGAGAGTAGGATAGATACTCAGAGATAGTTAATCCTTCCTGGGGCCGTTCTCTCAAATTGCTAAGGCTACGGGATGCTCAGCTTTGTTTTCTTGAGTTAAGATTTTTCCCACATTCCTGAAAGAAAACGTTACTATTCCCATTTTCCAGATGGGATATGGGCACGCATATCCATTTCAGTTACAAAGCCGGTCACAAACAAAAAGATCTCCAAACAGGAATTAATGATCATGGCAGAGTTGCCCATTAAGTTTTCCTACAGAGGTATTTCAGGAACCTGAATCACAGCTAAAATGGAGTGCTTTGTGTGTGCTCCGTAAGAGGGAGGTATTGCATTGAAGCAAGTGTTGGCTCAACTTCATAATGAGAAACCTGGATACTGATGGGGCTTAGCTTTGATTGGATTCTGGAACTTATTGCACTCAGCTGGGTGTAGTCCAGCAACTGGGTGGCACTGGCACGGGGAGGCCGGCTTCTGCAACAATTACTGGTCAATTGCAAGTGATTATAATGGCACTGTGTCTAAAACAATATGGAAAAAAATGCTGCCTGGAAAACATGAAACAGTGGTGCTCCACAAGGGAATGAGCAAGTTGCTGGGCATATCAGGGTAACAAGAGATTTGGGGGATTTGAATTGCTGCTCTAGGCCACAGGAAGATGGCGCTTCAAACTAAAGCTCCGTGGTATACTTTCTTCTCCTTCGGAGGCAGACGAAACAAGTCCCAGTGGCTCTACGCACACCATCTTTCTTGGTGAGTGGAGATGGCTGGACAGACTGTAAGAAGCAGGGCCGGCCAGTCTTGCCCTATGCATCCACCCAAGAAACAGGAAGAAGCAACAGAAAGTACCTTACTGCATCTAATTTCGCCTTCACCCAAACGAGGCCCTCCATTGGTATGGAAGAAGGCAGATTGCCAGAAATGATTGCATTAGGAAAACATTCTTGGGATGCTTAGGAGCGAATGCTGGGTAGACCTGACCAGTAGACGGGGGCTCTGATATTTGCAGATAGCATAGCAGAGTTGCTATTTTTGCCTTTGTGCCCTTTATTGCTTGTGAGCTGTATGGCCACAGGAGGCTACAGTCACCTGTGGACCAAGCGACTGTCACACCAAGCCCAAATGGAGACTGTGGGGCTCCTTCCCAGTAGCAACCCGTGGCGAGGCGTGTAGTTTCCCGTGAACACTGCCTCTCTGGCTTCCGCAGGAACACTACTTGGATTTGGCCTGGATCGGTGGACTCTTCGTGGGCTGCTGATTGACTGCTACCAGCCCCTGTGACGGTTTCCTCACTCCTGTGAGAAATTGTGACATATTCATTCTTGGCAGTCACCATCTCAGGCGTTAAATCACTTTCCTCAAATTTCCCGAGTTCTGACACATATAATGGGCTTGGTAGGGGATTTGCAATAATTCTTTTTCAGTATTTATGAAATTGTGCAGCTCCCTATGGCTTCTGGGCCTTTAAGCTGCTTTTCAGATATCCCTCCCATAAATTTTCCATGATTATCACTTCCCAGCTTGAAAATATACATCTTTATGCATTGTTATTGGGACAAAGGAGGCACCATTGACTTTGCCTTATGTTATTGAGTTTGTAATATGTCTGTAGCCTCACCTGGCTAAAAATATAGTTAGCTAATGGTCATTTTAATACAGAAGGAGTTTCATAACTATGCATCTTTCATTATTGCAAATGTGAATCCTGTGGTTTTATCCAATTGTAAAAACCTACATACACTAAACCAAAGGTCACAACAATGAATGTTTTCTACATGGCGCACCTACAGTTGCCAGAAAAGTCTTGCTTTTAGCATGCTGTGCCTCTGTCTACAATAAATTCTCTCATTGGCAGTTCTTGTAAACTGCCTCTGTCCTCTTCCCTACTGCTACATGCAGAATCTAGTTGTCACCACTTTGGAAATGGAACTAGATGGGAAGACTGAGACTTGCCAATCAAATTTTAACCTTGTTTTTGGCATTCTTACTGCACTGATAGAAACATAGTAGTTGGGAGTATGTCTGTTGTATTTTGAGAGGTGTAGAGATTTCTGAAATTTTGTCCGTGCTTTGGACCGTGTACCCCAGGTAACTAAGGAGGAGAGTCTGAAGTCAGGTTAGAATTCAACCTAAGGTTTTATGAAAAATGACTAAGTATTCTTTACAGCTATCTCAGAAGCGGTAGATGCCACTATCCTGAAATATGGAAAAGGGACATTTGAGAGGCCCTTAAGGTTCGTTGAGACTTCAACAAACAAGTATTACGTGGCCAGCTGCCAGATGTGAATATTTAATCTGTTTGGGAAGTTAGAGTGGTTTGTGCAGACTTTTGGGGAGAGACCCTCAGTTATTTCTAAATGAGGCTGGGTTAGAGCAGGAAAGGGAATAGTGGCACAGAATCCTGTCTGGAAAGAGTCTGGGCAAGGATTCCTCGTTAATGTATCTGGGAATAGGGAAGTTAAAGAAGCATAGAATTTTGTATTTGAATTTTAAGAGAAAGATGCTGAAGCCCAGAAAAGCCAGCGTAAGCTTAAAAATACAAGGGCATTATTCTCTGTCCTCGTTTTACTGTTTCCTTTTTGAAAATTATGTTGCTATTAATTTATTAGTGTGGTATAATCATAATTATAATAAATGATAATAATACACAGACACCTTGTTCTAATTAAGTGTTCAGGATGTACAACTATAGCACTTATAGGGAATATGTCATTCTTAGATGTACAGTTGACCTTTGAACGACACAAGTTTGAACTGCGGGGATCTGCTTAAGGATGGATTTTTTTTTTTTTTTTATACAGTGCAGTACTATAAATGTATTTTCTCTTCCTTAGGATTTTCTTAACTTTTTCTTTTCTCTAGCTTACTTTATTGTAAGAGTACAGTATGGAATATGTCTAAGACACATAATGTATGTCAGTCGACTGTTTGTGTGATTGGTGAGACTTCTGGTCAACAGGAGGCTGTTTGTAGTTGTGTTGGAGGAATCACACATTATATGTGGATTTACAGTTGTGTGGGGGCACCCCAAACCCCTGCCTTGTTCAAGGGTCGTCTGTAGTAACACCAGAAACTGACCACTCTTACATGAGACCCAGTGCAAAAATATTACTTTGTGTTCTGTCTTAAGCCATATGGGATCAGGTGCTTATAGATTCCTCAGTCAGGAATGCTGAACCAATTCTCTTCCAAATGGTCTCCTTAGGACTTTCCTGTTCCTGACAGTGGTGCCATCATTTTCTCAGTTATTCAGGGTTGGAGCTGCTTCAAGTTAGTCATTAAGCGTTACAATGATTTCCTTTTACTGTCTTTTATTATACTTTTCTTTTTTCTTTCTGTCTACCCTGTTTCCACCCCATATTGGACCTCGGCTGTTCTGATCATCTCCTACTTGTTTCTCGGCCTCTCTCCCTGCTTCTTTGCCTCACGATTTGTTCTGAATATCACAGGCTGCTTAATCTTCATAAAGTAACATTTGATCATGTCGCTACTCTCCTTAAAATTTCTGCCGGCGCTCTGTTGCTTAATAATTAAGTCCTGTGTCCTTAAACTGGCATTCAAAACTTAAAAAAAAATGCCCACCTCAATTTTCCAAACTTATTATCCAGAGCTTTTACAAAAAAGGTCTAGATTACTCTTTTGGATCATGCGTGTCTAGGCTTTGAGTCCAGATTTATCACATATCTGTTTTATTACTTACAACAAGCTGTATCAACTCTAGCAGGCATCATTAAAAAACATAGCTTGTTGTAAGTAAGCAAACTGATGTGACAAAATTGGACTTAAAGTCTAGGTCAAAGGGAGCATCTGTGGTTTAAGGAAGGGTGGGAGTCATGACTCCTCATTTCTTCCTCTCCTGCTTTCATATGATTTTATTAAAAGCATTATTCTGGACACATTGCTCTGGGTTCTAGAACCCAGCTCTTCCCCCCTCTCCCCTGCCCCCCCCATCCCTCCATCTGTAGAGTTACTGAATCACAATCACCTTATAGAATTTGAGTCTTGGTCAGGGGCTCCTTCGAGGAGCTGCCTCTCAGGAAATTTGTGTGACTGTCACTGCGCCAGACCCACCGCGATGTCCAGTGTGTAATCTCTGCTTAAGAAATAGCTGCCAATCAATTGATTAGGGATAGCTACAGATTCCTCTGGCGGCAAGAGATGATGCAGGATTTTCAAGATACTTCAGTAACACACCCAATCATAAACTACAGTTATCAGTATTGTAGCAAAGCAATTCTTGCGTGGAGGGTTTTCTTTGCCTGAGGATATGACTTAGCTATGCTTATTGGTTGGCTTTTAACAAAAATGAATTCAATTGCAAAGGTGATTCAGTATTCTTTGGATATTAAAACAATGAGTGCGTTATCTGATTGACTCTAGTAGAAAGAAGTGCCTTCAGGTGAAGGAGCAAAGCACAGCTGTGTCATCAGGCTGAAGTCTGTCCCTGAAGCAGCGGAACTAGTGATTAATCCTTAGAGATGAGATACTGGGTTGGACGACATTTTATGGAAGAACGTCAAGAAATAATGCCACTCAGTTATCTCTATGTTAATTTATTCTTTACTATATAATTGAAGTAGTTATTTGAAATAGTTACAGAACTTTACGTTAAGCTGTTTTAATATGAAGAAATTCGTCAGATACCAGAGTCATAATTTTTATAATTTTATTGTTGTTTATGGTACATACGATACATGAAAGTCAGCAAGAATGTTCGTTAAGGCCTATTTGTAGCAAGCTGCAGAAATCCAATCTGAATGAATTTAAGTCAGTGAGAAGGGGACAGAGAACTACTAGAAGAATATTTGAAAAGCTTGTAAGACAGCCGAGCCTCCAGGAGGACAAGGATCACAGGAAAACTGGAGAAAGTACCTCACTCACGTGTTGCCAAGACTTTCTCTCCCTCCTCCCACTCTGTGCTGGCTTCACTCACCTCTCCCATCACAGAACATCTTTTTCCAGAATTCCAGAGAAGAATTTTAATTGGCCCAACTTTGTTCCTTCCTTCCGACCCCGTAAACTAGGCCAAAAAAGCAGCATCACTTGCACCAAACGGTTGCCCCCACCGCACCCGCGTGGGCGGGAGGGCAAAGTGGGATGCTGGGAATAAAGCAATGTGACTAATTTAATAAGTCTTATTTTATGATTACTTTTTATTTGAGAGAGAGAGAGTGCGTGCACACACACACACACACACACACACACACACACACACACTCGTGAGTGAGCGGGGGAGGGGCAGAGAGACAGAGAGAGAGAGAGAGAGAGAGAGGGAGAATCCCAAACAGGCTCTACACTCTGCATGGAGCCCGGCACAGGGCTTGATGACCTGATCTGAAACCAAGAGTCAGACCTCAACCAACTGAGCCACCCAGGTGCCCCTAGTTTAATAACTTTTAAACATACACCTTAATGGAATTATTTAGGAGTCAACACAGCAGTTCTCTTCAGTGAGTGAAGGTTTGAAACAAAGAACATCTTTCTATTTAATGGTAATTCCGATGATATATTTTGAGTGTTATGACATTGTTATGAGGACTCTCATTGTACGTATACATCTCTATAAGGAATTTAAAAAATATGTGAGATGTATTAAATTTTGTTGACTTACTTGTTTAAAAAGTTGTTTTGGCCACCGTGTCTGATAAGAATGGGGAGACTCCTAAGTGACATAGTGACGTCCACTCTAGAAACACAGGAAGATAAGCTCCCTGCTCCTTCGGAGGCGACGCTTTCACAGTTGTTTGCAGCTAGCTCCCACCTGAGTCAGCCCAAAGGAGCACCACACACACACAACCATGCTGATCATCTGGATTATTTAAATAGTGATTGATTTTGTGGAGCCGCTAGCATTTCTTTCTGGTTTTCGTCATCCAAGTATTTCACATTGACAGAAAGATGCGAGTAAGACTCGAACTGACGTTTAATACACGCTACACGCATACAAACATATTAATAGTTTGCCAAATGCCTTTAGATCTTTGCTTCCTTAAGCAATTAAATGGTCACGCACAGTTCCAGGCTCTTCTGTGCTCCTCCCTCATCCCAACCCCTTGTCTCCCTCCCAGAAATGATCCTCACCTCATCCAGGTTTTTATATTTTCCCCACGTGTGTATATAGACACTAACAATGTATGGCACCATTTTTGTGTAAGTTTGGATATTTGCGTCGTTGGTAGCATGTTCTAAAGGAATCCCTTCTGCAACTTCAACTTTGTTTTCACTCTGTATTGTTTCCTGAATTGAAGTGTGTTGAAACATGGTGTCACAAGGTAAGTTAGCCTGTTATTTTACCGCTGAACAACATTCCAGGGTATGTCCCTATTGATGAGTACGTATTTAGTTCTACTAATGCAAACAATACAGGATGAGCATCCTTATGGATATCTTCTTGTGTAGAGTCTAGAATTTCTCGAGGCTAGATCTCCAGCTACTGGACTGATGGCCACTGGGTAACTTCAGCAGGCGTTACCAAATTGTCTTCGAAGTGGTAGTAATAGACGGTAGTGTCTGAACTTCCTTATTCTGCATCCTCACCAGTATTTGGTATTGTGATACTTTTTAATGTTCGCCAATCTGATGGTCTCTCACTGTGGTTTCGGTTAGCACTTTCCTGATTATTAGTGAAAGTGAGCATCTTAGTTTTGAAGTATTTGAGTGTCTTCCTGAGTGAATTGACTGGTAACATCATTGGCTTCTTTTGAAAATTGAGTTTTGTGTTTATTTCCGTTACTAATTTGTGTAAGTGTAAGCTCTGAGAAAAGAATTCTATGTGACTTAATATGTTTTGCATATATCTTCTTAAGCATATAGCTTAAGTTTTAATTTTTTGAAGAATTTTTAATGTTTATTTATTTTTGAGAGAGAGAGAGAGAGAGAGAGAGAGAGAGAGAGAGAGAATCCAAAGTAGGCTCCAGGCTCTGAGCTGTCAGCACAGAGTCTGACTTGGGGGCCGAGCCCACGAACCGTGAGATCATTACCTGAGCTGAAGTCGGATGCTTAACCTATTGAGCCACTCAGGCACCCCAAGTTTTTATTTTTTAATCGAATTTTATTAACATGTGTTCAAAAATTTAAGAGAACAAAAATTATACAGTCTGCCTCCCATCCCTGCCCTCCAGCCCTACAGGTTTCCTCCCCAGGGGCTACCTATAGGATCAGTTTCTTGAGTATCTTTTCTAAAGTAGTCTTTGCATATAAGTGTGTACATACATATGCATACATGCATGTATGTAATTCTTTTTCATTACACAGATTATAGCAAACCATACAAACTGTTTTATACTTTTTATTTTCACCTAATATATTTTGAAGTGAAATAAAATTTGGCCCCCAGATTTTCTTGACGTTCCTTTCATTGAGAAATGAGGGTTGTATGGCCCCTCTCCTTGAATTTGGGAGCATTTGTGACTGCTTCAACCAGTCACGTATGGCTGAGGTGATGCAACGTGATGTTCTTTCCTTTTTCTTGTTGTTGTTAATTTTTTTTAATGTTTATTTTTGAGAGAGAAAGAGAGAGAGTGTGTGTGAGTGGGGGAGGGACAGAGAGAGAAGGAGACATAGAATCCAAAGCAGGCTCCAGGCTCCAAGCTGTCAGCACAGAGCCCGACGTGGGGCTCCAGCTCACAAACTGTGAGATCATGACCTGAGCCAAAGTCGGACACTTAACTCACTGAGCCTTCCAGGCGCCCTGTGACTTTCAATACTCAATCAGAAAAGGCCCTGAAGTTTCCCCTGTTCCTCTTGGAATGCTCACTCTATGGGGAAGCCAGTGGTCATGGAAGAAGTCTGCCTATCCCGAGACCACCATGCTGGAAAATTCACCTGCAGGTGCAAGGGTGAAGGGCCCCTGGGGACTGCCAGCCACGTGAGTCTACCTGTGGAACCTTCAGATGATGCCATCCCCAGCCAGCATCTGACTAAGCCACACCAGAGCACCCACCTGAGGACTAAGTGCCTAGTGAGCCCTTCCTGAGTTGCTGGCCCCAAACTTACGAACCACAGAAAATATGTGTTGTTTTATATTGCTAAACTTTGGAGTCATTTGTTACATAGCACTAGTAACCAGAATCATTATTATAGAGCAAAATAGAACTTATGGTGAACACTTTTTAAAAATTACAAAGGAACATATATTGTAGTGATAAATAATTGAAAAAGAGAAACATGCTTTAGACGTATTTATGCATCAGAAACCTAGGCCTGGAATGCGCAAAGACAGAATGGGAAAACCTATAAGAAGCAACCAATGAATCCTTATAATAGGAGATAACGGACATTTCTCAGATAATAATAGACTTGGGAGACAAAACCTATAAGAATTTAGAGGATGTGAGTGACATGTTTAACTAATATAATGAAAAGAATTCTTTGCATGAAATTAAAGCCAATGTGCATTTTTTTCTAACACACATGACACATTGACAAAAAAATTGACAAAAATTACATCCCACTTAACTAAAACTTTGTATAGATAAAAAATTACACACAGACCACTTTTACTGGCAATTTAGATGGATTTTGAAATCTGCAGTAAAAATGTGGTCAAAATCTGTACATACCTACCATTTCTAAAGAATTTTCTCATGAGAAAAGTCAAATGGAGGTGACATCCGCTTAGAATTAGAAACGGTGAAAGCTCTAGATATGTCAGCCTGTAGAATATCACCAAATCAGAATGCAAGAGGGGAAATTCGTAGCCTTCAGTGAATGTTAGACAAAAAATACTGAAAAACAATGAATTAAGATTTTACATTCAAAACTTTCATTTTGAAAGTTAAACAGACGATTCTAAAGAAAGTGGGAAAAAATGAGGACAATAGAAAAAGTTGGGTTGACCAATGCATTAGTTCCTCAGTAAGGCTGGTATAGCAAATTCCCACAGACTGACTGTCTTAAAATGACAGAAATTTATCCTTTCACAGTCTGGAGGCCAGAAGTCTGAAATCCAGGGGTGGGCAAGACCGTGTTCCCTCCATCGTTCATAGTTCATAGTGGAGGTCCCTTCCTTGTTTCCCGTCCCCCCCGCCCCACTTCTGGTGCCCCAGCATCCCCTGACTTGAATCAGCATCGCTCCATACTTTGCCTCTGTCTCCCCATGCTCTTCTCCTCTGTGTCTGTGTCTTCTCTTCTGTCATTTGTGAGGACATTTGTCATTGGATTTAAAGCCAAGTTGGGTAATCCAGGATAATCTCATCTGAAGATCCTTAAGTTAATTACTTCTGCAAAGACTTTTTTCAGATGTGCTGCTGGGGATGATAATGTGAACGTACCTTTTTGGGGGCCACCATTCAACCCTCTACATGTAATCAAATCAAAAGGTGGTGTTCAATAATACCAAATGCACTAAATTAAGCGATCACTCAAAAGTTCAAATTAAGAGACTAATTGCACAAATTTAACACTTACTCGTGGTAAACCCTCTTTGTGAGTTGGGAGGAGAAGAAATCTTTCTTAACTTAATAAGAGGTATCTCCCCGAATTTCTGATCAGGGTGATACTTTTGAAAAATCCTCATTCAAATCAAGGATGCTCACCCTTGCCGCTACTTTTCCACGTGGTCCTGGAGATCCTTGCTAATGCATTAAGATGAGAAGCCCGTAAGATGTAGACTTCTTGAGCAGGAGCCATACTGTTTGGGGTGGCCAAATCGAACCAGGTGCCGAACTCTGAAAAGAAGACATTGGCAAGGGAAAAATTACTGGCTTTTCTATACATGAGTGATGGTGACATAGGACATATAATGAGGAAAAATGATTATGTTCTTACTTAGTAACAGTGAGTGTAAAGTGCCTACAATAATACCTAAGCAAAATAACCATAGTCTTTATGGAGAAAACTATAAAAAATTAATGAAATCTATAAAATAAAACGTGAATCTAGAGCTATATCACGTTCATGGGAAGACTCAGTATTATAAAACTGTCAATGCTACACAAATCATAAAAAGTTGTGCAAAAATTGTAAAGTTTGCTAATGCCGAGGGGCGGGGAAGGTCTGGACCCAGAGCTGCCATGTGCTCTGAGAAAAGACTGAGCCAGCACAGACACCTGGATGGCATTTTGGCAGGAACTGTTAGAATTCAAATAGGCATCTCCTGTCACCTGGAGATTCCACTACCTAGTATTTGCTCTCAGGATATACTTGCACATGAACAAAGGGAGGCCTATTTAATGATGTCCAGACAACCTAAATGTCCATCCTCTAGGGAACAACTAAAAAATAAATGTTGATACATTTGCATGATGAGACTAATTCGCAATTTAAAGTTGACCTATGTGATCTAATATGCACATACCACTCGAAACCTCTGAGTCATAGAACATGTCCAGGATCATGCTATTCACCTAAGAAATACCAAACACCACAGTCATTCTCTTTCTTTTTTTTAGATTTTTTAAAGTTTGTTTATTTTGAGAGAGAGAGAGAGAATGAGTGGAGGAAGGGTAGAGAGAGGGGGAGAGGATCGGAAGCAGGCTCTGTGTCACAGGAGAATGCCTGATGCGGGGCTCAAACTCGCGAACTGTGAGATCGTGACCTGGGCCAAAGTTGGACACTTACCCGACCGGAGCACCCAGGCACCTGAACACCACAGTCATTCTTAACAGGTCCATCTGTGCATGTATGAATTAGTAGAGAAGACTCTGGAAGGGTACACACCAAACTCTTCAGAGCGGTTATGTTTCAGAGTGATGTCAGACTTCAGTATTGTCTACAATAATTTTACTTTTGTTCAACCAGAATACCTTAAAAATAATAAAAGAAAGAACAAACAATGGAGCTGCCCATACCAAGAAAACATGGAAGAGATTTTTAGCTAAAAAGAGTCAAATTAAAATTTTCTTGGCAGGAGTGACAAATTGCAGTTACTTATAAAATATACTGTCTTCCACGAACTTTTATGAGCACTACTCTGTTCTGAGGACTGTGCCAGGTATTTGGCATCAGGGAGAACAGAGGTTAGAGGTTGGAAGCTTTTGGAGCTTTAACTTGTTGTGGAAGAAAACCGACCATAAAATAATAGAAACGTTCATTGAAGAGTGTGTTAGAAGCTGATGAGTCCTATAGACAAAGAAACAAACGAAAGAGGTTAAGGTGGATGGGTGGGGGGTGAAATTTTCAGTAGACGTGTCCAGGCGTCCTCATTGAAGCGGTGACTTATGAGCGAAGATTTGGAAGGGTGAGAGTCACCGGGTGAATATCTGGGGTGTTACTGGTGTACCGCATTTCCCAAGGTGGCTGGGTCAACGAGGGATTATCATATGTGTTTCAGATGCATTTTCTGTATAATGAAGTCTCTTAATAAATTATCTCCTCTATTTCATACCACGTCAGAACAGAAGGTCGCCACAGATGTATGGCAATGCCTTATTGATTCCCTTATTGAACAGAATCGGTTTTATTTCTGTATAAGGGTTCAATGGAATATAATTAAATCAAACATTACTTTGGCCATTTCAGTTTATTTTACCTCTCGATCAGCAATATAGGATCAGAGCACTGGCCGCATATGAAAAAGGAAATCAGATGTCTTTTCAAAACGGAGCGTCCCCGTGAGCATTCCGGTTTTACGGACAGTGGACGTAAGCTCCCCCACCCCCATTAACACCTCCATGCCATCACCAGTGGAGGGGGGAGTCCACACCCCTCCTTCCTGCCATCTGTGTCCCACTTCACTCTTCTTCAGAAAGTGAGGTTTGCACCACTTATGAACATCCCACCTGTTTGAAAATCAAGGCTGGGGGGCTCTCTCCAGGGTCGGGATTTTCTCTGTGAGGTGGATATAAAGGGTGGGTTGGTCCCCGGTGCTCTGACTCAGGAGGGAGAACACAAGCAGAGGAAGGACAGTCTCACAGTAGTGGGAGGGAAGGGGCAAGTGGGGAAGGGCTCTGGGTGATGCTGGAGGGGACTGGAGGTGGAGATCAGGCTGGAGAATGAGAGGCTGTGGTTGACCTGTAGGTCTAAAGTGACAGGCATTTTCAGTACACAGGAGAAAAGGGTCATAGACAAAAGAGAGAGGAGAAGCTTGGTTGTAAGTGGTTTAAACAGAATCGGGACCTGAAGCAGGATTAGCTCGTAATCTAATCTGCTTTGGAGTTACCATTAGCCAAAGTGAGTTTGAGGTCAGTGTCTTTGAGCTATAAAGAAAACTAGGTTTAAAACTTCATTCAGGAACAGAGATAGTGAGGCAACACCTCTGACGTTACCTCCCCGGTAGTAGGGGGCAGAAAATTCCTTGTTGATCCAAGGGCTGAGCACATGGAAAGATGTCATCTTCTCTAGATCTGTATCCAACCCTTGGCACCAGTGTTCGTTTTCTAGAAGCTGGGGTGGTCTTCTGGGAGCAGGGGCTTAGCAAGTTAGGTGTGCAAGAGGTTAACTGGGGGGTTGGGGGGTTAAGGCCTGTGAAAGATAAAAGGCGGAGGAAGTAGGATAGGGAGGGGAGAGCCTCAGACGGTTGCTGCCCTCCACCAACCCACTGGGGAGCTGGGTACAAGGAGTGCCCCTGGGCCGAGGCAAAGCCTCAGTCTAGGCAGACACCCAGTAGGTGCCCTGTGGTGCTCCATTGTGCGTTTATCAGCTACTGTGGCCTGGGAAAGGCTGTCCTCGGCGCGACAGCGGAGGTGGGTCCTGAGGGTGGTCACAGCAGGGCCGTCGGCTCTGTCCACCCCGGACTCACTTCCTGAGGGTGAAAGGGAACTCTTTGCAGAAGGGAGAGCTGAGCTGAGCCTCTCTTGGCTGCCGCGCCTGTGTGTTGTGTCTCTACTTCTCAATCCGCACCCCCGGGGTCCGGGAGTCTCCCTTTCTGGACAGACACTTTGAGGAAGGAAGGCAGTACAGCTGGAGAGACAAAGAGCCGTGGTAGGTTCCTCTGAGCCTGCTGTCACCTCTGCTGGTCTGAGTCACCTCCCTGATGGTGTGACCCAACCTGCTCAGCCTCTGAGCTCCCGGTCACCACACACTTCTCAGGCCAGGGCCAGTGCACGTGTCCCTTCACAGCATAATTGGTCAAGGAGTGCCAGGAGGTGCTCGGGTGGACAGAATCCCACACATATTCCTCTTGTCTCAATTTATAAACAAGCAGAGACATTTTCCTGCCTTGGGAGTCCGTCAGCTGGGTCCCCTTCTGCCCCATACAACCACAGGTGCAAGCTTGGGAACAGGCCCTGGATTACCTGCAGCAGACGTGATGTGCCTGTTCGTGCAGTGCACGTTTGCCCTCCTGTCTGGCTCCTGGTCAACCCTAGACATTCCAGTCCATCTCCGGAAGGGCTGCGGCTGGGCAGTCCAGCCTGGCTACTTGGTGGGTCTAGGACCCAGTTTATGATGGGTGGTGCAGGACATAGGTACCTGGGGTCCCGTGGCAAGGGGGCCCTCCACCAGGACCTAATGATAACACATTACGGGCTGTTTTCCGACGTGCGTACAGTCCTCTGCTGCAGACAGCGTGTCCTCGCTCCAGAAACTCAGGGGCCAGCTTTGTGTTTCTTTCCTTGGGGATTGACATATGCTGTATAGTCCACCTTTTTTTTTTTTTTTCCACCACTGACACCTCCAAGATCATGGGGTCTGCAGGTCATATCGCCAAAGCAGCAAGCCTGGCTGGTACCAGTCTGGATCTGTTGCAGAACTCTGTCCTATCCCAAACCCCACTCAGGCTGCCTTTCATGTTACTGGGCACGTGGACTGGAGGTGCAAATGAGTACTGTTGCTTGCTCCGTGTGAATGGTGTTTCTGATCCTCCTTCCTGATGGGGGTAGAGAAGAATGCACTTGGTAACGTGATAGCCGTATACTAGATGTCTGAGGCCATATCCATCTGCCCCAGCGAAGACACTCGAGGATCTGTCTGGTTTCTGTAGGATCCACCCTGGTGAACTGAATGGAGGTGTGACCGCGAACACCACCCTGCGTTCGTGAGATGTTCAAGAGTAACGCTAATCTCTATCGCCCTCTCCTCTTCCCTGAGTGTAATATTGTTTCTTGGTTTACTATCTTAGCTTAGGGTGGGGGTTGGAGGTCAGTTGCAGACATTTCCTCTGACAGAATGTTGCACTCTGAAGGCATTAGCTGCTGGAGGCAGCTGCTGACAGACCAACGGAATGGGGAGATCTTTCCTGAAGGGTCATTGGTACCACCTTCTGCACATCTGTGGGTCCTGACCTCAGGGTGTGTGTGGACCACTTGAGAAGCCTGGTAGATGGAACACGGATAGAATATGGGATTGGGGGAAAAGCCATCCAGGCTGTCTCAGCAACTGTTTTCTTGTTCGATTTGGGGAAGTTATTAAATATGTCTCTACTAGTTTCCTAAATTATAAACATGGGTGAGTAGCCTATAACATGTCTTATGGGGATCCTGTGAAAGGTAAATGCAATAGATCATGTAAACATGCTTCTATTTAACTAGCAATGAGCCCACACGCACATACACGAGGCATTATATCCGTGAGCTTGTAATTCACCCAGCTGCTCCATTCATGAGTGTATCGTGTTTTCATATTTCTGGATATTGTGCTAAGTCCATTTAATAGAGCCTTACAAGTGGGGTCACTAACCCATTTTTTTGATGAGGCAACGGAACCAGAGACGTCTCTTGACTGGTGACACAGGCAGGAAGTGAGAGCCAGAATCAGAATGACTCCATGGCCAGGGGTCTTGGGAGATGCCACAAGCAAGGATAATGTTAGGTAAGCTTAGGTCACATCAGCTAAAGGTTTTTAAGGTTTAGGGGAGAGAAAATAACGAGAGACTTGGAATGAAGCCCTTAAACACCCATCTCTGCTCCCTCCTCTCTGCTGAGCCCCTCAGGAAAGCTCCCTGAGAAGCTGATACGCATTCACACAGAAGCTGTGTGAACTACAACCCTGGGACCGCTCCTCCAACTGCCCCTTTCCCGCCCCCCCCCCCCAGTCTTTATTTTTCAACCATTTGCTCAGGAGAGGATCTAGAAGTTTTATGTCTCTGTATCATCTCATGTCTGATCTGTCAAGAAGTCTCTGGTGCTAACTCCAAATAAGTCTCAAATCCGACAATTTGTTCCTTTGGCCATCCTACCCTCCCAGTCTGTGATTTCCCTCCTGACCCTCATGACGACTTCAGTAGCTTTCCACGTGGCTCCCGGCCTACCCTGCAGCCCACCGCCTGTGCCCCGCACAGCTGTTGGGGAAATTTCAAGAGTGACTCAGTCACATCACTCCCCCGTGACTAGCAACCCGTTATTCCTTGCTGCACCTTGATTGGAATCCAAGCCCCTTGGCATGGCCAACAGGTCCACTTGCTCATCTGTGGTAAACTGAGGCTGTGTGAAGGGCAAGAGAAGACGAGGATGCTGGGAAAGGTTCCCACATTGAGCGGCCCTGGAATGCAAAGACATTCATGACCATTGCAGTACAGTAGGCAAGAAAAAAATGGGTTGACCTTTCAACATTCCACTTATGTTTGCCTCTGAATTGATTCTTTATTCAGCAGTATTTTTTTTCTATCAAAACAAAGCACAGAATACCACAATCAAACAACCTTACTCCACCTTGCCTGCTGACGATTTGTCTATAATTCCAATGGAAAAAAAAAAAAACAGAATCAAAACTGTCATAGAAACAGGGGTTTTAGAGTGGAAATATTGAGCAACCTTCGGTTTGAGAGAACAAAGGACATGCCAGTTACACAGCGTCACTTACGTTCAGAAGGCCCATGTATAGGTGTTTGGATAACTTACTTGTGTAGCTGACGCTGTTCTATTATCACAAATGGACGCGGCACAGAGTCTTTTAGTTGCCTTATCTGTCTTCGATGTTTCTCACACTGATGATATCTATAGCAACTGCGATGCATAATTACCATGCCGTCGCCACTCCCGTTAAACTGCAGGGAAGAAAAATGAAGTCTCTCATTCTCTTTCTCTAATCTGTATCTCAAGCATTGCAGTGCCATGGGTTGCAACCTGTCACAAATGTAGTATTGAAAATACATCTGGATTAAACACCGAGTGAGGTTTTGAATGACCCAGCCTCCAGACCGATGGTCTCTTGGAATTCGGGAGGCAAAATAATCACTTCTTGCTTTCTGTCTTTCCATCATCTGCCTATGCCGTATACATTGAGTATATTGTAGACTGTGAGGCAGGCGGAAAAAGAAAGGAGTTAATGACACCCAGGTTTTTATACAAAGGGCTTCTGTTTCTGAGTCCTGGGTGGGGAAAGTGAAATAGTTTGGTTTAAGGGATTGAGCTTCTGACCGTGGAATCCGTATTGTCTTGAATCTGGCTGGGTCACCATGTTACTGGTGCAGATACATGCAGACAAGAGAATAAGGCAGAAAGATGTCGTAAAACCCCCTTGCCCCACTCTACACACCTGCCACTTGGGTACTCCTTTGTTAATTATTTTATGTCTATGCATCACTTTACTATCATTTATCAGTATCTTTATTGAAATAAACTCATTGTTTAAATATTAGTCTCACACTAAACAACAATATCCACATATCACAGTTTTAATGCACTTCTTGTGTTTCTAATGCGTTTGCAAGGGGGCACATAGCTGACTATTCTGTCTGGGGTAGTCACTGCCACTCAACTAGCCTTCATTTCTGATGTCTTTACTCTGATTTTCCTTCATCAAGCCTATCAGTACCCACCCTTATGCTAGGTCTTTATTTATGTCTTTATTCTTTACTGCTCATCAGAAGGAAGGTAGAAGCTTTGTCTTGTCCTGGTGGCTTTTCTCTCTGTGTCTACTCCAGTGACTGGTGCACAGTAGGCACTTAGCTAATGTGAAAATAAAATACGCTTCTCTGTATATCATGTTTAGTCCTGGCAGATTTACAACACTTAAAAGTCTTAGCTTAGATATTGAGTAGCCAACTACCCCGGCCACATTGAGCCTACAAGGCTGTCTGGATGGGAAATGGTGGGGGGGGGGGGGCATGGTAGACGGTGCTGGCCACCTTTCTAGCATCTCCCCTCACTCATGGCTTCAGGGGCTGGGGGGAGGCCTGACTCGTCCCAGGTGGCTCTTCCTCCTTGCTGAGAACAAGTTCAGAAGTGCTAGCCTAAGCCACGCACTCCCTGGTCACAGTTTTCCTTTCAGAAACGGGTATGTGACTCAGATCCATGAATGAAATGCAAGGAGAGGTTCCTGGGAAGTGGTTCTCATTCTTTAGAGCCTCCCGCAAATCATGCACTGTCCCTCTGAAATGGTGTAACAGGTAGGACACGAGAAAGGGGTCAGGAGACCTGTCTTCATACCACAGACCTACTGTGTGAGCCTCTCTGAACCCACATTTTTGAAGCGTGAAATAATATAATTATCTGCACGTTCAAATTTACAGTTATTTTGGAAACGGAGTGATTGCAAAATGGTTTACAAACTATAAAATGCAAACGACATCCTTTGTTTTTAAAAAAAAATGGTTTGAAACAGATAGCTTGGGGTCAGCACGTCTGCATTCGTGGTCTGTATGGGCTCGTCCGCCCTGCTTTACCGTGCCTTTGGGTCACCATGGGCATTGAGAACAGACTAGAGTGAATGTATACAAAACTGTGTCTAGAAATGGTGAAGGACAGTTGGACGGGTTCATTCTTTTTATCCGGGCCTTCCTGGCAGAGTCCGTATGACCTTCAGCGCTTCAAGATGTGTCACTGGCAGCAATCTGGGACAAAACAGAAGGCCCGTAAAGTCACTTTAAAAACATTTTATGGTCCCGCTTCAGCAAAGAAACGCCTGCCACTCGAGTCCCTGTTTCCTTCTCCCTTCACGTTTGTTTACATGTGGAAAATGAGTTTACCCTTGAGGTGGAAAACAGCAAAATATCCAACATCAGAGAACGGTCAATTAAGTTATACATGCAAAAGATACTATGCAACCGTTACAGGATTCTCAAAAACAGTTTTGTCAACAGGAAATTGCTTATACCATTGCAGTGAGTGAAACAATACCCAAGCACATACACATGTACGTGCACATTCACACATAGAAAATAAAATGGAAGGGCTGTATCAGGATCTTAACAGTGATTACCTTGGTTGACAAGATCAGAGGTGATGTTTCTTACTTTTTCGAAAATTCCACAAATGTCCGTTTATTGCTTTTACATCCAGAAAAAATCGAGTTATGGAATGTAAACTTACGCAGTGAGTGAAGGAGATATCATTCTATTATGGTATCTTTTTTTTAAGTAGTCTCAACACCTAACGTGGGGCTCAAACTCGTCACCCAAGACAGAGAGTTGCGTGCTCTTTCGACTGAACCAGCCAGGCGCCCCAGTGCTATTATGATATCGAATCTGCATGTGATTCACTGGCCTCCCTAGTTACTCAGGATTACCTTTTGAAAAAAAAATATTGTTCTCTTTTATTTTATTATTTTTGTTGAGATATAATTGACATTAATCGCAATATTTTAGTTTAAGGTGTGCAATCTCCATTTGATGTTTGTATACACTGAGAAGTGATCACCAAAATAACTTTAGTTGACATCTATCAACTCCCATAGTTATAAGAACAATTTTTTTCTTGTGATGAGAACTTTTAAGGCATACTGTCTTAGCAACTCTCAAATATACAATACAGTATTATTTTTTTAATATTTATTTATTTTTGAGAGAGAGAGAGAGAGAGTGAGCTGGGAGGAGCAGAGAGAAAGGGAGAGAGAAAATCCCAAGCAGACTCCACACTGTCAGTGCAGAGCTTGATGAGGGGCTCGAACTCACAAACTGTGAGATCATGACCTAAGCTGAAATCAAGAGTCAGACTTGTATCCAACTGAGCCACCCAGGTACCCCTACAATACAGTATTAACTTTAGTCACCAGGCTATACATTACATCCCCCAGGCTTACTTATTTTACATCCAGTATCTTTGGACCCGTTTCATCCATTTTACCCCACCCCCCCACCCCACCCACTGCCTGTGGCAACCACCAATCTGTTCTCTGTATCTATGAGTTTTGTTTTTTGTTTGTTCGTTTGTTTAAGTTTCTGTATATAAGTAAGATCATACTGTATTTGTTTTTCTGAGTCTGCTTATTTCACTTAGCATTCTGCCCTCAAGATCCATCCATGTTGTTGCAAATGGCAAGATTTCTAAAGATTTACTTTTTGACATAGAATTTGACAGAATACCCCAAAGTATGACTGACATGACAGAAGAATTTTTCAAGTCATTAAGAAGACCAACTAGTGTTCATTGTTTGCGTTCCCCTCGGGATTTCATTTGGATCACCATATCATGGACCTTGGAATTTGAGCAAATTCCGAGAACTTTACTTAGGGACTCACTTTATGGGCACTGCCAACTTCATGTAATTTATGACCTAGAATCACCCCAGTATATTTTCTTGAGTCAGAACTCTAGCAACCCACAACCTGGATTTTTCTGTTGTACAGCCCAAACCTCCAGTTTGAAAGCTGGGCCTGGGAAGCACACCGGCCCCAGTTTATATTTCAAATAAACGTTGGACTTCTGGTATACCAAATCTAATACCTAAATATACCTAACCATATTATAAACTTATGTATGTAAAATAAACATATCTAATGTAGTATATTTAAATCTACTCAATATAGTGTCTAAAAAAGATTACATCATTGGTCTTTCTAGTACTTAAAACTCTCACATGTTTAGCAAGTAGCAGAAAATGCACAAAGTCGGCTCTAATCATTTCCTAACGATTGTGTTTGTCTGTTTTGTGTTTTACTTGTTAATTCCGGGATCGAGAGCCTCTACTTGAGATACATTTATCTCCCATACAAGTCCTGTTGCTTCTAAAGCTTCATTCTCTCTCTCTGACTCCTCTATTCGTTGCTCCGCTGTACCCCCTTGTTGAGCTCCAGAGCCACTTGGTCAACCTCCTTCTCCAGATCTCAATTTGGATTTCCCACCCGCACCTTTGTGCTTTTAATCCAGAATAGTGCTTTGACTCTCTGTCCTATGAGAATTCTGACTGAATCCTATGCCTTTTTGTCATCATCATCTAGGCCACTCACCACAGTGTGGGATATAGATTTGATTTGTAGCTATTTCTTGTCACCTGTATTATAATCAGTAATTAATTAAATCAGGTAAATCCGAAGTTGTCGGGCCTCTGACTTCTGCTACCACTATCACTGTCCTATTTCAGGCCTTCATGCCTTCTTTCCCGGGCTATAGGGATCCTGCTAGGAGACAATTGCAATAACTCAGGCCAGAGATTGTGGTTCGTGCAACAAACTGGTGGATAGGTTTCATGGAAATAGTGGGAAATGATCTCATCTAGATAATGGGTTTTCAAGAAAGAGCATAAAGATTTCCTGACAGATTGGACATGGGGAGTGAGAGAAAGAGAGAGGTCAAGGTTAGCTTCTAGCTCAGTTTGTGCACTGAGCAGCTGAAAGGAGGGGCTGTCATTAATTGAGATGGGGAAGACCACGGACAGAGTGCATATGGGGAGAGGAAGAGGAGGATTTCACATATGGATGTGTTACATTTGAGATGTCTATTTCACATCCAAAAGGAAATGCAAGTAGGCTACTTACTGTACAAGACTGGCATTGAGAGGAGAGATTCAAGCGAGAGCTACAACTGTGAAAGTCATTAGCAGAGAGATCATGCTTAAAACCTTGAGACTCGATGACATCAATATAGAAAGGAGCATCAAGGGGCGCCTGGGTGGCTCAGTCGGTTGAGCGTCTGACTTTGGCTCAGGTCATGATCTCGCGGTCCGTGGGTTCAAGCCCCGCGTCAGGCTCTGGGCTGATGGCTCGGAGCCTGGAGCCTGTTTCGGATTCTGTGTCTCCCTCTCTCTCTGACCCTCCCCCGTTCATGCTCTGTCTCTCTCTGTCTCAAAAATAAATAAATGTTGGGGCGCCTGGGTGGCTCAGTCGGTTAAGCGGCTGACTTCGGCTCAGGTCACGATCTCGCGGTCCGTGAGTTCGAGCCCCGCGTCGGGCTCTGTGCTGACAGCTCAGAGCCTGGAGCCTGTTTCAGATTCTGTGTCTCCCTCTCTCTCTGCCCCTCCCCTGTTCATGCTCTGTCTCTCTCTGTCTCAAAAATAAATAAACGTTAAAAAAAAAATTAAAAAAAAAATAAATGTTAAAAAAAAATTAAAAAAAAAAAAGAAAGGAGCATCAATGAAGACATGAGGGGTCCGAGGACTGAGCTTGCATGAACTCCCACAGACACAAGTGAGATTGACGGGGAGAAACCAGCAAAGGAGGAGAGGTTATAGTGCCCACTGAGTGAGGGGGGAAACCAGTGGGGTTTTCAGAGAACTGAAGTGAGAAAAACTATTCCCAGAGCTAATGCATCAGTTTACTTTAGGGTAAAGCATTTTCTAGCCATATCACGTGGATGTCACCTAATACGCATTTTATTCTTGAACTAGATGGGACCAGCAACTATTGATGAACCGCGTTCGAAAATTTCTTACCTGTGTTCAAGCTTTATCTATAAAAAGAAATGCTGTCTCAACATTTCAGTACGTGAAGCACTTCTTAAACTTTCAATGACACGTATTACCTAAATATGATATAGCATGGAAGAAAAAAGAGTAAATGCAAATAAAGCATGCTACAGACTGAATGTTTGTGTCCCCCGCCCCCCACCCCAAGTCATATGTTAAAATCTTAAACTCTGGATGTGAGGGTATTCGGAGGTGGGGGCCTTTGAGCAGTGATTATTAGGTGATGGGGGTGGAGCTCTTACGAACGGGATTCGTACTCTTATAAAAGAGACTCCAGAGAGTTCCCTTGCCCCTTCTATCACGTGGGGATGGTATGAGAAGTTGGCTGTCTATGAACAAGGAAGTGAGGCCTCACCAGACACTGGATCTGATGGTACTTTGGGTTTGGACTTCCCAGTCTCTGAAATTGTGAGAAATTAATTTCTGTTGTTACACCACCCAGTCTGTGGCATTTTGTTATAGCAAAATGTCTCTCTTTGTCTCTAAGACAAAGCATAAAAAACAATTATCCTGAATCCAATAATATGAATATAACCATTTATTTAACTTGTTTATACATTTTGATGTAATGAACATCATTTTGATGAGCTTTTAATATACATATGTATATCTTAAAAAAATTTTTTTTAATGTTTATTCATTTTTAAGAGAGAGACAGAGCATGAGTGGGAGGGGCAGAGAAAGAGGGAGACAGAATCCAAAGCAGGCTCCAGGCTCTGAGCTGTCAGCATAGAGCCTGACATGGGGCTTGAGCCCATGAACTGTGAGGTCATGACCTGAGCCAAAGTCAGACACTTAATGGACTGAGCCACTGAGGCACCCCTGTATATCTTTTTGGGTAATATAAAATAATTTCCTTCAGGTGAATTTCTAGAAATAATATTTCTGGATCCAAAGATTTTGAAGAATTCCATTTAACTGTTGAAGTTAACAGAATCTATGATGTATTTTAATTCTTGGATGCTAAGTTTCTTCTATTGTTTTTCACTTTATAAGTATAGATGTGTGCATGTGAGTATATATGTACTTGCACACTGATTTTTTTCAGATTTACTTGGTATGTAAAAATCTTGCTGGCATTTTAATTGGAATTGCTTTAAACTTGTATGAAAATTTAATTTTAAATACATAGATTTTTTTCAGCTAGGAACATAGCATGCTTCTTTTTTAAAGTTTATTTATTTTCAAAGAGAGAGAGAGAGGCAGAGAGGAGAGAGAGAATCCCAAAAAGACTCCCATGTCAGTGCAGAGCCTGACATAAGGCTTGATCTCATGAACCGTGAGATCATGACCTGAGCTGAAATCAAGAGTTGTATGGTTAACTGCCTGAACCACCCAGGCACCCTCCCGCCCCCCACAACATGTGTCTTTATTTAAACTTACTGAATATCCCTTAGTTATTTTTTATCCCTTTCTTTTATATGCCAAAGTAAAGATTACATGAATAATACAGAGGACATTTTTTTCCAAATTGTTGTAGAGTGAATTATCTATATGATGTCCTATCACCTCAAATACTTTAGTAATTCTTACAAGTAAGGACATAATCACAACATAGTAAATTACCATCCAAATCAGGAATTTAACTTGTTACATTTCTACCATGCATTCCATAGACTCCATTCAGATACTTCCAGTTGTCCCAATAATGTCTTTTATCGGAAAATAATCAAATCTGGGATGAAGTGTTGCATTTAGTGGTATGTCTTTTTAGACCTATTCCATCTGGAATAGTTTCTAAGTCTTTCCTTAACTTCCATGACTTTGGCACCTGAATATTATAGACCTTTTTATACACCATCTGTCAACTTGAATTTGTTTCTTCATATGGACCTTTGGCAGGAACATCACAGAAGTGTTGCTACATCCTTCTCATTGCATCCTATCAGGCGGTGAATGATTCTGTTTGTCTCATTACTGATGTCCACTTAGATCTCTTAATTAAGATGTCTTGTGGGTTGGATTATATTTCCCAAGAAGATAGGTTGAAGTCTTAAGTACCTGGCACCTATGAGTCACCTTATTTGGAGGTAAGGTCTTTGTGGATGTAATCAAGCTAAGATGAGGTCGTGCTAGACTATTATGGGCCCTGAATCTAATGACTGATTAATACAAGGTAGTATCTGCCAGATTTCTCTACAACAAAATTACTTTTTAAATAGTAAATATGCTTTTTCTCGCCTGAGGACTGTCTCTGAGATTAGGTAGGAAAGTCCCTTATAAAACTTCTACTCACCAGTTTTTAGCATCTAATGGTGCTTCTTGACTTAGTTATTTATCTTCATTATGATTGTCAAATGGTGACTTTTCTAATGGCATCATTCCTTCTGTGTGTATTTGTTGGCATTCTACTCTAAGGAAGACATTGTGCCCTCCATTTATTTCTTTGTATTTTTTTACCTGTGTAGATTCACCAGTCAAGGGGTTATAAGTTGCTATTATTACAGTGATGCTCAGATTGTCCCAGCAAGAAAACTCCTTCCAATGGGTTCCTATGCCCTTTTGACATATTTCATTATTCTTTGACACAACAAAATGGTTCACATCCACTCTGTACTTTTCTGCCTCTGCCCTGGCCTTGTAGTCAGCCTCTTCTATAAGGAGCCATGGTTCTTTTTAGTGGAGGATGATATTTAGGAACCAGGTCTACGTGCCACGTGTACCTATTGCTGTGGAGGCATTGCCGCACGCAGGCTCTCTCAGGGAACAGTGTTAAGGAGCATACATGCATCAGGGATGCCCGGTGGCTCAGTCAGTTAAGTGACCGACTCTTGATCTCAGCTCAGGTCGTGATCTCACAGTTTGTG